>NW_007246544.1:7877-112889 GCF_000164805.1 Carlito syrichta
TCTAAACTATTGTCTTTTATACTTTATTAATTACTTATCTTATAATATCATGTCCAAATTCTAATACAACTATTATCCTACTATAATCTATTACAAACCTTATCATTAGTACTAATAAGTATAAAAATTATGAACTTACTCTATGTTCTATAAAACTTAATTCAATGACATTTTAACCTAAAACCTAAATCTGATTGCCTATTACATGGAAACTACCTACGTCTCAAAACCTGCCATGCCACTTAAAACAATGAACTGCACAGTTGCCATAACGACAGCCGGGGACTGAAGCAAGCTGAAAGTTACTGCTCGTACAAAAACCAAGAACGTTCTGCTTGACCAAAAGCAACATAATACAACTATTATCACAGTTATAACGTCTAATCATAACCCCAAATGAAACTACATACTGGAACAAAAGCTAATCAATCAATTTACCAGGAAATAACATCTAAAAAATCTTAAGAAGAAAAACAGTTTAGAAAGAAAAAGAGATATAAAATAATTCTGCTGTGCATTTTTCATAGGATATAATAAGATTTTATTTTAGACTGTCACTTCCTAATATTGAAAATTCTGTTATCTTATAATACACTGGTTACTATTCATATGTACACACTTGATGTTATATCCTTGTCTCAGAGGCGACCTTCTGAATAGGCCTTCATAGGCCTCAGCTGTGTGGTTACATATGTTGGCTCCCAACAGAGGGCAAGTCACTTGGCCAACAATTGCAAAAGAGGACCAGTCACTGAGGTACCAGCAGAAAGCAGAGCCAATGACTGAGGTACCCATCACAGAGGCAGACCAGTCACTGAATATCCATTCCACAAAATGGGAAGTCACAGAGGCACCCATCCAAGAGGAGGGTCTTGAACCAGCGAGGCCATTAGTAGGAGGGCTCAATACTGGGGAGCAAATTACAGAATATCCACAATCAGTAAGGCTCCCATCAATTATGAGAGCAAATGGATTTGTCAACCATCACAGAGGAGGTGCAGTGAAAATAGGACCCATCACAGATAAGGGCTAGAGTACAGATAGTCACTGAGGTACCCATAGCAGTGGATTTCCCATCATTAGTAGGAGGGCAAGTCACTGAGGCACCAATCACAGAGAATGACCAGTCAGTGAGGCAGTAATAACAGAGAAGGGTCAGTAATTACAGGAGATATCATAGAGGATTGCCTTTCACTTGAATATGTATCACAAAGGGGAGTCAGTAACTGGAGCTCCCGTAATAGAAGAGGGATAGTCACTAGTGGTCCATTATTCAGGAAAACCTGTCACTGGGATTCTGATTACAAAGGAGGACCAATCACTGAGTTAGCCATGACATAATAATGCCTGTCAAAGTGAATTTATTATTCAGGAGGGTCAGTCATTGGGGCACCCATTGCAGAAGAAGGCTAGTTACTGGGACACCCATAACAGATGAATGCTAGTCACTGAATGAACCATCACAGAGAAGGCCCATTATTGGAGACACCATCACAGAGGACAGTCAATCACTGAGGCTGTCATCACAGAGGAAGACAGTGAGTCACCCATCCGAGAGTAGTTTCAGACACTGAGGCAACCAACACAAAGGTAGGGGCTAATCTAAGAGGCACCCATCTCAGCAGATGGCCAGTCACCGGGGCACTCATTAAGAGGAAGGCCAATCACTGGGCACTGATTAGAGAGGAGGGCCATTCACTGAGACACCCAGCACAGATAAGGGCCAGAAACTTAGAGGCCCATCACAAAGGTGGGTGAGTCATTGAGGAATTCATCCCAGAGGAGAACCAGTCACTTGGGCATCCATCAGACATCATGTCCAGTCTAGGGGCACCCATTTGTGTAGAAGCCCAGTCACTGGGGAACCCAGGAGAGTGGAGTTCCATTCACTCAAACACCCAATAGTTTGAGGACCAGTCACTGAGGGTATTCATCACAGTGCAAATCCAGTCACTGTGGCACAAAACACAGAGGATATCTAGCTACTTGGTCACCCATCACTAAGAAGAGACAGACACTGGTGCAGTCATCACAGAATGGCCTATTTATGGTGGCAAACATCACAGAAGAAGGCTGTTCACTGAGGCCACTATTGCAGAAAAGTCCTAGTCACAGAGGCAACCATCACAGAAGAGGACAAATCACTGAGGCACCATTACAAAGGAGAGGCAACCACTGAGGCACCAAGTCTAGAGGACGACCAAGTAGTCAACCATCCCAGAAGAAGGTAAGTCACTGTGACACCCATTAGGAGGTGTACTGGACATTGAGGCACCCATCCCAGAAGAGGGTCACTCACTGAAAAATTTATGATGAGAAAATTGAGTCACTGGAGCACCCATGAAAGAAAAGAACTATTCACTAGTGCTTTCAATATGGAAGAGAACCAGTCATTGTGTCAACTTTCACAAAGGAGGGACAGTCATGTGAGCAATAAACACAGAAAAGGGAAAGTTACTGGGAACCCATCACTGCAGAGTTAAAATCATGAGGTAAGCATTTAGAGAAGGGTTAGTCACTGTGCCACCCTAGTTCCTGGGGCTTCCATCACAGAGGAGTGTCAGTCACTGTGTCACCAATTACAGAATAGGGTAATCATCTGGGGCACCCATCACAGAGGTAGAATAGTCTCTGCAACACCATTCCAGTGGACAGCCTGTTACTAAGTCACATATCTAGGAGAAGGAATGGTCAATGAGACACCAATCCAAGAAAAGGGTGATTCACTGATCATGCATTAGGAGAAGGGACAGGCACTGGGGCATCAATCACAGAGGAGGATCACTCAATGAGGCACGGGTGCCAGAGGAGGGCCAATCACTGAGGCACCCATCCCATAGGAATGCCAGTCAGTGGGAGACACTCATTAGGAGGAGGGCAAGTCATTGAGATTCTGATCACAGAGGAGGGGCAGTCGCTGAGGTACCCATCTCAGAAATGTGTTACCTGGGCACCCATCACAGAGGATGAATATTCACTGAAGCACTAATCACAGAGGAAGACTAATTACTGGGGCACCAACACAGTAGAGACCCAGTCATTAAGCACTCATCAAAGAGTCCTGACTGTCACCGAGTTACTCATCCCAGAGTAAGACCAGTCACTGAGACATTTATCACAGAGTTACACTAATAACTGAAACACCTGCTAAGTGGATGGCCAGTCACGGGCACCAATTAGAAGGAGGACCACTCAATAGTGAATAAATCGCTAGGACTTCAGAGAAATCAATGCAGAATCCAAGGGTTGGGACATCGCAGAGACCAATGCAGTTTCCAGAGATTGGGACTTCAGATATTCCAGGGCACGTTGTGAGGATCGGAACTTAAGAGAGATGAGGGCAATACTCGAGTTTTGGAACAACAGAGTCCATGGCAGGATCCAAGGGTTGGAACTCCTCAGAGACCAAGGCAGGAATCAAAAGTTGGGTCTTATGAGACACTAAGGCAGGATCCAAGGATTAATACTTCAGAGAGATAAAGGAAGGATCTGAAACTTGGGACTTCAGAGAGACAAAGGCATCATCCAATAATTGAAACTTCTGAGAGACCAAGGCAGAATCTAAGGTTTGGTACATCAGAGAAACCAAGGCAAGACTCAAGTGTTGGGACTTCAAATAGACCAAGGAAGATCTGAGAGTTGGACCTTCAGAGACCAAGGTATGACTCAAAGTTTGGGACCTCAGGGAGACCAAGGCAGGGCATGAGGTTTGGGACATCATAGCGTCCAAGGAAGGATCCGAGGTTTGGGACTTTGGAGAAATCAAGGCAGGGTCTGAGGTTTAGACCTACAGAGAGACAAAGTCAACATCCAAGGCTAGGTACTTCAGAAAAACCAATGCAGGTTCCAAGGGTTGAGATGCAGATAAACGAAGTCAGTATTCGAGGGTTGCAACTTCAGAAACACCGTGTCAGTATCTGAAACTTGAGACTTCAGAGTGACCAGGAAAGAATCCAAGGATTGGGACTTCAGAGAGATCAAGACAGGATCTGAAGGTTGGGACATCACAGAGCGCAAAACTGTATTCAAGGGCTGGGACTTTAGAAAAAGCAAGGCAGGATGCGAGGGCTGCAACTTTAAAAGACCAAGGCATAATCCAAGTGTAGGAATTTCAGAGAGTTCGAGGCAGGACTCAAGGTTTGTGACATCAGAGACTCCAAGGAATGATATGAGGGTTAGTGCAGAGAAACAATGAATGTATCTGAGTACTGAGTTAATAAGAGACCCAGATAGTATCTGAGGGTTGAGACTTGTTTTAAGAAAGAAAAGTTTATTTCAAAGGGAAGGAAGAAAGAAGATTCACCTCCCTAAGGTGGAGGAGGGTGACCAAAGCCAGGAAGCATGGCAACAGCCATGGCTCAAGGAGCACATGGCTATGGCTCAAAGAGAACATGGCCAACCCAGACACTATCAAGGCAATGGCCTCTGGTTGCTTGTGGTTGAGTCCTTTTAACCATTCCCCTTGATGGGGGAAGATAATTAGGTGATTGTAGATGATTGGGTGGTGGTCGACTTCCATGTCATCACAAAGGAGCAGACAATGATGATGTCAGATGAGCAGTTACTGATGATGTCAGATGATGTCAGATGATGGACAGCAGGAAGATCGGTGGGTTAGTCACATGATTGGTGCCATGGTGGGGCTTATTCGAGTCACATAGATCAGTCCTGGGGAGGGTTCCTGCAAGAGATGGTAAAGACATTTGCAATTCACAAACTCCTTGACCAAAGGTGGGGGTGGTCGTATTACTACTTTTATGACTTTGGCCAGCCAAAGGGTGATCTTTGATCTTCAGCCTTGACAAAGACCCTAAAAGTTTACTAGAAATTATGATGCTAAACCATGAATGGTTGGGTTGTCCTGATCTTGCATCTGAAGGAGATTTGCTGAGGGAGATGGAATAGGTTGCTGCTTGTTTTGCAGTAGAAAGTTTGAAGTTTTCTAATGATTATGCTGAGGCAAAAAGACTAAAGAATAAGCTAAGTTTCTTCTAGGTTTCTATAGGTACCTTTCATTCCCCACTCCTGCTCTTGGAAATATTCTTATGATCCTGGGAAATGGGTAGAAGATCATTCTTCTGTATCTACTTCCTGATGAAATGGGTTGTTGAGATGTCCCTACCTATCTATTTCCAAGGGCATGAACGGGAAATGGCAGGACCTTAACTGAGAACTTTGGATTTAATGAAACATTGAGAGAGAGCACAGGCAAAAATTATTAAGCAAACGGTGATGAAAAAGGCTATTGTCCCAAAAAACAATGTTGGAAAATTGAAAGTAGTCCTATACATTATGTGTATTTATTAACATAAATTGAATTATTCCTTTGCAAATTATCTATAGTTATACCTTAACAGGGAAATACATCCACATTGACAAAGTCTGAATAATGAAGAATTGAAAACATTAGAGACATGTAGTTAGGTTGTAGCCTAAATTGAGAATTTAAAATAAGAAAACGGTTTCTTTTGTTTTTATAATAGGTCTGATATACTTTCACAATGATTGACATGCTAGAGGGTGAAGCCCAGGTTATTTTGCCATTCATCCTATGTCATATAGTAATCCTTGTGCCTAGTCTGCAGTCAGTTGGGGAGGGTGTGGGGCAGATGTGGTTCCTGGAGCTTGTTTCTTACCTCACCCTAGAGACTGAATCAATAACTTGAAGAGTTTAAGTATTAAAATTTTTAACAGCATAATATTACAACACAAACTCATAGTAGTTATTGCAAAAGTTACTTATTTAGCCAAAGTGATAGTCCAAAGATTTTGAAAAGAAAAAATTTCCTCACTTTTTTGTGACATATGCAGAGAGGGAGGGCGAACTGATTTTGTCTCTTCCTTTCCCCCTCTGTTGTTTAAAGGAGAAAACTCTTTTGGATAAGGCTATATGATTTCAACATGCATGACCAAGACCAAAAGGCTGGCAGCTGTGTTAAATTAAGAAATTAATTTGGGTTCCAGAATCCTATTTACCTGGGGGATTGTTGGGGTGATGGTGAGCCAGTGCCGGGCAGTTTAACAGATTTGCAAGCCTTCATAAGTGGTCACCATTTGTGAGCCAAGTGTTCTCTCCTCTTTTCAGAATAGAGTGCACCTCTTTCCAATGTCTTTCTGGCCTGTATAGTGGGCAAGGTCGAGGATATTAAGGCCTTTTAGGAGGAACTATGCTTTCAGTGCTCCCACAGACTGTACCCATAAGCAACGGGCACCACCCCCTTAGCAAGTTTGTTCTTACCAGGTGTTTGAAGGGCAGTTGGAGTTTTATCACTAATGGTAACTGCCAATTGGGGTTCCACTTTTGCCTTCTGGTTCTGCAGTCCTCCATGTTGGTACTCTGTTGTTTCTCTAGCGTTTTGGTTAGGAAAAAAAACCCTCAAAAGTTTTTTTTAATAGGTTACAGATAAGACATTTTGATTATTTATGTTTGTTAACAGTTTGATGTAAAATCCTTTGGAGTGAACAGACCACATGGATGTGAAAAGATATGTCTACTTATTTATAATTATGAATGGGCAAAGTTGTTAAAAAAAAAGACTCATGAATTAAGTTGTAGTCTTAGTTGTACAATGTTGACAATTAGGTGAGAGTGATCAGTTCCAATCCTTACTGTGCTCACACAGAGTACCCAGTATTTTATCCAACTGGCAGAAATACTAGGCTTAGTAAAAGTGACTTAACTAGGTGGGAATGACCAGTTTTCAAAACTTATCATGTCACACAGGGTGTTTATCATTTAAAGTTTTACCTTTCATATAAGTGGGTGTTAGGCACAACACGTGATTTAACATTTTGTTTATAAAATACAATTTTAGCAAGTCTGGTATAACAAATTGGTGTTATTTAGCACTAATGTTAATACATAGTAAGGTTGGAAGTAAAATTTGGCTAGAGCACTTGCAAGTTTGGTTGAAAAAAAAAAGATTAAAATTACAAATGACCTTTTTTGTAGTTAACAGGATTTAGGTTACATGATCCCTTTACTTTTGTCTGGGAAGGTTGATATAGTCCCAGTTAAGATATAAATTAAGAGAAATGTATCGTATGAAAACAAAGAAGAATTTTAATATCTTTTTGTCCCAGTCACCCCCTTGAGAAGAGACCTATTAAGCCATGTGGAAACTTGAATGGGCTTTCCAAGTACACGTGGGGTGGTGACTTGTTGCAGCTAGTAGGGCTGCCACCAGGGGGTAAATGGACATAGCTCCAATTATTTAAGGGGCCTGAGGCTGGCCCCTCCAGAAGATTCCCGACAGGGGATTTCTGTGTGCATCCATCGTGGAATGGCATTCATTAGCCCAGTGAATACTTTGCTTGCATCGTGGGCACACAGATGTAGGGCGACCCCTTCTGGGAGGTGGTCCTGAATTGGGATTACACATGGGGCATTCCCTACTGAAGTGGCCCATTTGCCCACAGTTGAAGCAAGTGCCTTGAGTTACTCCATCAAAAATTTTGTGGGGAGGAGTACCTTGTAAAGTTGCAGCCATGGCCATCCCCTGCATATAGGCAGGTCCAACATCAGCACACATGCGAATATAATCTGTAAAATCCCCTTTTCTATGATTGGGATGAATGGTCACTTGACAGGCAGAATTGGCATTTTCATAGGCCAGTTATTTTACTGAAAGAGTCCCAATTGTTAAACCTAAAATTCAAAATCCGAGAGACCACCAGAGAGCCAGCTCCAATGCAAATACATGAGGGTCTTTATTCAGGCTCGAGTCTGGGCTCATGTTTGAAACCGACACAGTGGCTTCAGGGACGAGAGCCCCGATTCAGGTTTACAAGCCTCTTTTATACACAATTTGGAGGGAGTGGGGTGGCATTACAAACTTGTTCACACAGGATTGGATGGAATTGCATGAATGCGGTTACAGAGATACTGATTGGTTGGTTTGTGTTTGATTTGCACAGGCGCGGGCTCCGGTTGACCGTAACTGACCATTAACGGTCAGAGAGGCAGGATGGAACCGGTTAGGTCTTCTGGAATGTTAGATAGCCGGAGGTGCTTGTAACATGTTTACTCAGGGGGCCCAGGTCCGCACAGTCATCGTGACTGTGCATAAGCTGGACCTTGGGTTCGAGAACATGTTTACCAGAAGCCAAGGTTTTACACAGTCACCGTGACTGTGCATAAGTCAGCTTCGGCATACGAGCAGGTTTGAATTAATACAAAGCACACCATAAGGGTGGCTTGCCTGTCACAATTTAGACAGAGGGGAATTTGGAAGGGGCTTATTGTTTAACACTCGCACACTGCCAGCAGGGGTTACAGAAGCAGAAGAAGTCGGTTAACCTATTTAACATAGTTATTATGAGGTAAACAAAAACCTAACAGAGTTTCAAGTGCAAGCACTGTAAAACATTCTGTAGCTTCACAACCACAACAAGGCTTTCGGCATATGCTTGGTCTTATGGGGGCCACTGCAGACACTTCTTACACAGCAACAAAACACAGCAACCAGTTTTCACACAGTAACAACTCTTAAGTCTTTCATTCCCCCCTCTCAGAGGAACCTAAAGAAAGGACCCAATCATGGGTCTACACAAGTTTCTTGAAGGCTATCCTGAAAATGAGTGGGAGGATTAAGACAACAAGGATGGGTGCCGAGCAGTTGGTACTGCTGTTTGAGTACCATGAGTTGAACGGTGCTGACTCAGGCTTTGACAAAGGCTATAAGCCTGATGATGATGCAAGGCCCAAAAATGAGTAGGAGAATTAAAATAACTAAAGGGCCAGCTATGGTGGAAATTAATGTAGTACCCACCCGGTATCCAGCTTAGACTACTACATACCCCCAGAAAACAGTTGGTGGGCATGTTCTACTGGCTTAACTCCGTGTTTTCACGGGCAGGCCCTTAACCGGTCTGCAACTAATTTTTGTGTAATGGTTCAATTGTTACCAAAAATTAAAGCAGGCTTCAAACCAATTGAGTTGTTGCTCTCGTTCTTTTCTGCGTTGAGCCAGTCCTTCCCTTACCTTAGCCATGGACTCCCTGACAATACCTGAGCGGTCCATGTAGAAACAACATTCTTCCCCTAGGGCGGTGCATGTTCCTCCCTGCTGCAGAAATAACAAATCTGGCCCTCTAAGTTTTTGTAGGACCACCTCGGATAACGAGGCTAGGGATTCCTGAAGGTGAGAGATGGAGGTTTCAATTCTTTCAATATCTATATCTATGGCAGCCCTGAGGCTGTGATACTGTTGTTTCTGGGTAATTAGGGCTGCAGTACCTGTCCTGGTTCCTGCTAACCCTAGCCCAAGAATGACCGCCAGTGATATGGCGGTGAATGGCTCTCTTTTGTTTCTCCTGAGGTAGTCTGTAGCATAGTTCCAGAGCACGTCTTCCTCTGAGTGGTGAGGATTTTTGGCAACAATTGAATCATTACACAAAAATTAGTTGCAGACCGGTTAAGGACCTGCCCGTGAAAACACGGAGTTAAGCCAGTAGAACATGCCCACCAACTGTTTTCTGGGGGTATGTAGTAGTCTAAGCTGGATACCAGGTGGGTACTATTACAAAGGGCCTGGAACTCTGGTGGAGGTTGGTGCGCTACTTGGCTCGGGTTTAGGAACCAACCTAGTAGTTGGCTTAGTTGTGGGTTTTGCCCTAGGCTTAGGCCTAGGGGGTGGTTTCCACGGTTTGTTTGTTTATAACAGCTTGGTTGGGTTCTATAATGATGCTGGGGTTTTGGACTATTAGTCTAATCATGAAGAGACTTCCTAGGTCACGCCATCCTGCCCTAGGGTTGTCGTATAATCTGATTCCCCACATTTTTCCAACTGTCCAGTCTGTAACTTGTCGCCCAGCTGGGGTGAAGTTTATTATGAGGGGGTCACAGTAGGAGATGGCGGGTGTTACAAACCCACCTTGTATCTGACAAGGCCCTTTTCTGTAACCCGAGGGGTTTCTCTGCACAGTGATTAAGTCATTGGTTTTGGCAGGGGTCCAGGGTATGTTGCCTGTGGAGACACAGGACCATGCTGGGCAATAGTACTGACCGGAGTCTGAACACGCCTCATCTTGGTCATGGGCGGGGCATACATAGAATTGATACTGTCTGTTGTAGCCTAGCTTAGAAATTACTTTAGTCACCGCACCAGCCCAGTCAGGATAGGAGTACATGTCTTTTAGGTCACAGGTTAGGGCTGGGAACCAAGTATTGAGGGGAGCGAGGTTGGAAGTTTGGAAAATAATTTTGTTAATTCCTGACTTGATGGCTAAAACCTGCCATGTTAAATTGAGAGGTTGATGGGGTTTGTATGAGGCCCCGGAGGTTAGTACTATGGCATTGTATAAAAAGCATGTTATACATGTCATTAGCTTTCTGGAAATACATGAGAACGGCACAATCTTAGCTTTAGAGGATTGTCCTTGTCCTGTTTGCTCTTCCATTTTGGCACGTAGTCCTGCAGCACTGCAAAAGGCTCAACCGGTCGGACGTGGGTATAGTGGATCCACGGGACGATGCCGTCTAACTTGAGTGCGGTGGGCGTGGTTAGGACGACAACGTAGGGCCCTTTCCAGCGTGGCTGCAGTGTCTGGTGCTGGTGGTGGCGGACGTACACCCAGTCTCCTGGTCTATAACGGTGCAGGTTCGGGGGCGGCCCGGTCTCATAGAGAGCCTTTAGTACGGGCCACACCTGTTCATGTGCCTTTTGCAGTGCCCGCAAAGAAAAAAGAAGTTGTTGGTCATCAAATTCAGCAAGTATTTCAGATTTCAGGTTTGGAATAATAGGTGGCGCAATGCCAAACATGATTTCAAAATGGGTGAAGCCCATTTTATAGGGGGAGTTACGCACCCTGTAGAGGACTAAGGGGAGGAGAGTCATCCAGTCACCGCCAATCTCCAGGGCTAATTTGGTTAGGGTCTCTTTTAATGTTCTATTCATACACTCTACCTGTCCTGAACTTTGGGGTCTATATGCACAATGTAATTTCCAATCTGCCCCAAGAACCCGAGCTATTCCTTGCGTTACCTTAGAGACAAAGCCTGGTCCCATTATCCGAACCTATTCGGACGGGGAATCCATACCTTGGCATGATGTCCTCTAGGAGCTTCTTGGCCACTATTTGAGCCGTTTCATGTTCTGTGGGAAACGCCTCAGTCCAACCTAAAAAAGTATCTACAAACACCAGTAAATACCTGTAACCATATTTTCCAGGCTTTACCTCCGTGAAGTCTACTTCCCAGTATGCTCCTGGTTGGTCTCCTCTAAGTCTGGTTCCTGGGTAAGATTTATGTGTAGAGGTGTTAGTTATTCGGCAAGCATGGCACTTGTCCACGATTTGTGCAATTTTGTGGTGTGAGTCTTTGATGGTTATTTTGGCATGGCGTATTAGGTCTCTCATTTTTTTTACTCCCGTGTGTGTACTTTTGTGCATTTTTGTGACGAGCCATTGTCCTAATTTTTCTGGTAAAATTATGCTGCAATCTGCCGCCCTCCACCAACTGTGGAAACATTGTACCATGGTTGTTGCTTGATCCAGTTTAAATCTTCCTCTGTATACTCTGGGCTGTTTGGCAGTGCTGGAGGTCCTGGGTCTGGCAACGTGGTCACTAAGACATGGTCCACAGAAATAGCTGCCTTCTTTGCTTTTAAATCTGCCAAGCAATTGCCCCTGGCTACTGGCGTGTCTGCAGTCTGGTGCCCTGGGCAATGAATGATGGCTAGCACTTTAGGTAACCAGTGGGCCTGCAGTAACTCAAGGATCTGAGTCTTATTTTTAATAGTTTTTCCTTCTGCTGTCAGTAGCCCCTTTTCTCTGTAGATGGCCCCATGTATGTGTGCTGTGGCGAACACATACCTGCTGTCGGTGTAAATGTTCACCTGTTTTTCCACTCCCAGAGTCAGAGCCTTGGTTAGCGCGACTAAATCGGCTCGTTGTGCTAAAGTTCCAGCTGCCAGTGGCTCTGCCCAGTTTCTGTCTCTGTGGTTAAAGCGGCCCCTGCATACCTGGCCCCGTCTTGGATGAAACTGCTGCTGACAGCGTACCAGGTTGCCTCGGCATTGGGCAAGCGTTGGTCTTGAAGGTCGGGCTTTACTCTAGGTACCTGGGCCAGGATTTCTTGACAGTCATGGAGGGGCACCTTCCAGTCCAGAGTGGGGAGTAGCGTAGCCGGGTTTAAGGAGGTAGGAGCCTGGAACAGGAATCTAGCAGGGTTTAAAAGCAAGCCCTGGTAGTGTGTTAACTGAGCATTACTTATCCACCGATCTAGCGGTTGCCTGAGCACCCCTTCGATGGCATGGGGGGTAGTCACACACAGTTCTTGCCCCATGGTTATTTTGCTGGTGTCTTTGACCATGGTGGCAACCGCTGCAATGATTTTTAAACATGGGGCCATCCCGCCGCTACTGGATCTAACTTTTTTAAAAGGTAGGCTATGGGCCTTTTCCAGGAACCCAGCTGCTGTACTAGGACTCCTTTTGCAATTCCTTTTAGTGCATCCACATATAGATAAAATGGCTTCGTCAAATCAGGTAACCCAAGGGCTGGGGCTGAGAGTAACACTTGTTTGAAGTTGCTAAAGGCTTGGCTCATAGCCTCTGTCCAAAGTCCTGTTTGTTTTTAGTGGCCTCATACAGCGGCTTAGCCAACTCAGCGAACCCAGGTATCCACAAGCGACAGAACCCTGCTGACCCCAGGAACTAGCGTACTTGTCAGACGTTTTGCGGTGGGGGAATTTTCAGTACTGTTTCTTTTCTGGCGTCCGTCAGCCACCTCTGTCCTTCTATTTTGTACCCCAGGTAGCTTACCTCTGTTTTGCAGATTTGTTCCTTTTTGGCTGAGACGCGGTATCCCAGGGTGCCCAGAGTCTGCAGCAAGTCCGTGGTGCCCCGCAGGCATGTGTCTTGGTCCTCTGCCACCAGTAGGATATCATCCATATACTGTAACAAGGTCAGGTTGGGGTTTCTTGTACAGAACTCACCCAAGTCTTCATGTAGTCCCTCATCAAAGATGGTGGGCGAGTTCCTGAATCCTTGGGGCAGTTGCGTCCAGGTGAGCTGGCCGCTGATACCTCTTTCCGGGTCTGTCCACTCGAAGGCGAAGATGTCTTGACTTCTTGGGGCCAAGAGTATGCTGAAAAAGGCATCTTTTAAATCCAGAACAGTGTACCATGTTCTGGTTGGGGACAGAGCAGTGAGTAGAGTGTAGGGCTTTGGGACTGTAGGGTGTATGTCCATTACCCGCCGGTTGACCTCATGCAGGTCCTGGACCGGCCTGTAGTTGTTAGAATTCGGCTTTTTCACTGGCAAAGGGAAGTGTTCCAGGCTGACTGACAGGGCCGCAGTATTCCTGCATCTAGTAACTGCCAGATGTGAGGGGTTATGCCCTCTCATGCAGCTAGAGGCATTGGGTACTGCTAGACCCTGACCGGATCGGCTCCTGCTTTGAGTTCAATGAACACTGCCAGTCGGTGTTTAGCTAGTCCCGCTCCCCCAGTCTCTGCCCACGCCTGGGGAAAGTCCTGCAACCATTGGCTTATATTTTCTGCCTGTGGTAGTGGGCCCTGGTGGGCCCTGGTGGAGGCAATATTCGTCCTCTAGGTTGATAGTAAGCACCTGGATAGGGTACCCATCTCTGTCCAAGACTTTGGTGCCTTTTGAGTGAAAGTTGATTTAGGCACCCACCTTGGTAAGCAAATCTCGGCCTAGTAGGGGGTACGGGCAGTCCAGAATAACTATGAAGGAGCGGGACACCTGGCCTACACCAAGGTCTACTGTTCTTTGAGTGGTCCACGGATATGGCTTGGTGCCTGTGGCCCCTTGCACCCATGAGACTTTATTTGTTATATTTCCATGTGGCTTTAACAGGATGGAATGCTCCACGCCCATATCTACATAGAATTGCATGTGTTTCCCCTCCACCTTCAATATTACCCTGGGCTCAGGGAAGGGTTCCGAACCCTGACTCCCCTAATTTTCAAGAGTTAGGACTTTTAGCTCGTTTGAGGTAGGCTCCGGAGGCTTTTCTGGACAGTTTCTTATCCGGTGCCCTTCCTTCTTGCAGTATGCACACTGGTTTCTAGCCAATTTGGGGTGTCCCCTTTTAAAACTGCTTTTCTTACCTGGCTCTCCAGCCAGTTGCTTGAGGCATCTCTGCTTTTCCTGAGGGTCATCGGTAGTAGTGGCTAGCAGGATTTTAGCCAAGTTGCAGGTCTGGCGATCGTTTACCCTGGCCTGCTGGTCCTCTGGACTTTCTCAATTATTGTACACTTTTTCTGCCACTATTAATAAATCTTGGAGGCTTTTCTCACCTAACCTTTCTACTTTCTGCAATTTTTTTCTAATGTCAGGGGCAGCCTGGTTAATAAAAGCCATCATGACTGCTGCCTTATTTCCCGGTGCCTCTGGGTCCATAGGAGTATACTGCCTGAAGGCCTCCGTGACCCTTTCTAGGAAAGCAGCTGGGCTTTCATTTCCATCCTGCCTAACATCATATGCCCTGGCCAAATTAGTGGGCTTGCATGCCGCAGCCCTGAGACCCGCCATTAGAGTCTGGCGATAGACCCAGAGCCTCTCCTTACCTTCAGCCATGTTGAAGTCCCATGCAGGACGAGACAGGGGGAACGCTGCATTGATGACATCTGGATTTTGGGTTGGCTACCTGTCCTCTCCCAGAACCAATTTCCAGGCTTCTGTCTGAATGCGTTCCCTTTCCTCCATTGTGAAAAGAACCTTTAAAAGCATTTGGCAATCATCCCAGGTGGGCTGGTGGGTAAAAAGAATGCTTTCTAACAGGTTAGTTAAATCTTTTGGATTTTCAGAGAACTTAGCCATTTGCATCCTCCAGTTATATAAGTCAGAGGTGGAGAACGGCCAATAGTGTAGGGGCTGTTCTCCAGTTTCATCTGGAGGCCCGAAGGCTCGGAGGGGGAGCACGGTGGAGTCGGCGGGTCCCTCTTTCGGTGCTGGGGCTTCCTGATCAGTGCGGCCCGGCGTCCCCGCCGCCAGTCTGCACTGGGGTTCCTCTGCTCAGGGCACAGGAGCTGGCTCCCCAGCAGCCCCTCCGCGGCACCCACTTCGGGTGCCGGGGGTGCCAAGGGGAATCTTGGGTAAAGGTGGGAAAAAGACAAATCTTCTGGCTCTGAGTCCAGCAGGACCAGATAGGGTGGAGGTTTGGCCTGCGCCTTGTCTTCCGGGGGCTCGCCATTTCTGGTTTTGCCTTCCCAGGTGGCCAAGATCCGGTATGCCGGGTTATGGATAATATCTTGCCACACCAGGATATAGGGCACCTGATCCGCGTGGCCACGTTCCACCGTGGCCGTGTTCCACCCGAAAGATAACATTTTTAACCTGAAAAATAATACGTGGTGAAAATGTGCCCTCTGGTGGCCATTCTACGCCGAGGGATGGCCACTCGGACTCGCAGAGGGTCTGGAGCTTTTTCCTGTGAATGATTACACTCAGATTATTAGCCCTTTCTTTAACATTCGAGAAGTGGTCAGTCATGAGGGTTAGAGAGGTGGTCAGTCTCTATCCCATGTTTTCCGTCCACAGTAACACACACACAAACACAGCGGATAAAAAGACACTACCAACACAAAAGTAAGGTTTCCCACAGCCATGGAGACAAAAACGAAACCAATTTGAAGGTAAGTCCATGCCTCCTGGTGCTGGGCTACCTTCAGATATGAGGACAGTGCTATCCTCCGAATGGAGGCCTGGTGTGTGCCCGAAAAGTCGGGCGTACCAGATGACCCCTCTCGCCAGCCTGCCAGTGTGTCCGGGAGCTAAACTGAACTTAGGCTAAGTTCACGCCTCTCGATGTCTGGACTTCCTTGGGTGAGGATGGCTTCCGCCCTGTCCTCCAGATGGGGTCGAGGGATGTCTCCCAGGATCCCCGGTTGGCGGCCCCAGAGCACATCTGCCCACATCTTCTTCTGGCCTTACGGGATGGATATCCTACAAGAAGCGCTCTAATAGACAGGCAGTTGGACAGACATGCAGACAGACAGACAATTGGGTGCACTCACCTGCCGGTGTTGAGACCCTCCGGGCTGGGGTCTTGGAGGTCTCTGGGATCTCAGTGGAACCTCCAAATGTTAAACCTAAAATTCAAAATCCGAGAGACCACCAAAGAGCCAGCTCCGATGCAAATACATGAGGGTCTTTATTCAGGCTCGAGTCTGGGCTCACGTTTGAAACCGGCACAGTGGTTTCAGGGACGAGAGCCCCAACTCAGGTTTACAAGCCTCTTTTATACACAATTTGGAGGGAGTGGGGTGGCATTACAAACTTGTTCACACAGGATTGGATGGAATTGCATGAATGCGGTTACAGAGATACTGATTGGTTGGTTTGTGTTTGATTTGCGCAGGCGTGGACTCCAGCTGACCGTGACTGACCATTAATGGTCAGAGAGACAGGGTGGAACCGGTTAGGTCTTCTGGAATGTTAAGATATCCAGAGGTGCTTGTAACATGTTTACTTGGGGGGCCCAGGTCCGCACAGTCATCGTGACTGTGTATAAGCTGGACCTTGGGTTCGAGAACATGTTTACCAGAAGCCAAGGTTTTACACAGTCACCGTGACTGTGCATAAGTCAGCTTTGGCATACAAGCAGGTTTGAATTAATACAAAGCCCACCGTAAGGGTGGCTTGCCTGTCACAATTTAGACAGAGGGAAGTTTGGAAGGGGCTTATTGTTTAACACTCGCACACTGCCAGCAGGGGTTACAGAAGCAGAAGAAGCCGGTTAACCTATTTAACATAGTTATTATGAGGTAAACAAAAAACTAACAGAGTTTCAAGTGCAAACACTGTAAAACATTCTGTAACTTCACAACCACTACAAGGCTTACGGCATATATTTGGTCTTATGGGGGCCACTGCAAACACTTCTTACACAGCAACAAAACACAGCAACCAGTTTTCACACAGTAACAACTCTTAAGTCTTTCACCTACCTCTTCATCTACCAATATTCGACCTACAGCCTGCAACAATCTGGATACAACATCTTTTAAGGCTCATTAGGTCCCTGACAGATTTTCTAAAGCTGCTCTGTTTTAACTCCAGTTGACGGTAATCAACGCCATGCTCCCAATGCCGCTCCACTTATCTGACCATACGCAGCTTGAGGATATAAAATCTGTGCCTCTTGGAAGGAATATTCTCCTTGGCCCACAAGCATGTCCAGATTAATCCTATTCATTTCATCTCCTCTATTTCTTTCAGCTTGCTCTTTGCATCTATCCCAAAAATCTGTCTTCCATAACAAATATTCTCCACCCAACAAACATGCCTTAGCAACCAGATGCCAATCAGAGCGAGTCAAGTTCTCTTGTGAAATAGTTTCCAGTATAGCTAATATAAATGGTGCTATTGCTCCATACTGTGCCACAGCAGTTTTAAGGTCCTTCAGGGACTTAAGAGACAAAATCTGATACTCTTGCATCTCCCTTCCCTGATCATCAAAGCCTGTAATGTCTACCAGATAGGCATGAAATCCTTCTAAATCATCTCCTTGCAGCAAGGCAGATTGAACAGTCTTCTGTAAAGGGGGAAGATGCTTCCTAACATCGGGCGGTCAAGCTTAGATGGGGGGAGGATGTGGATTCATGATCCACAAGTAAGGCTCTAGTCAGCACCAATTGAGGGACTGTTGAGACCCAAGGGGGTTCCTTGCCACCTCCAGGAGAGAGCTCCTCCTTAGAAATTGAGGAATGAGTCACTGGTATGGAAGGCACCTCCTCTTTTGAACACAAAGCACGACACAAAGACACTTCCTCTTTAGCTAGCACTTTCTAGCTAAAACAGTAAGCAACTTCATAATTTGAGCAAAAGTATCAGAGGATAAGGAAAGAGTGGAGGGCTCAGCCTCTTTCACAGGCAGGCTAGAAGCCTCAGGAAACTCGGTTACAGAGGTTCAAGTGGCCACGAATATCTCATCTTTGTGATACTGAAAAGCAGCCTCATCCTGCTCCTGTCAAAAATCTTTAGGAGAGTGTCCCTTCTGGTCATTGTGGGCAGCTAGAGCAGGAGCTGAGGGGTAATGCTGCAAAGACGAAGGAGCCTGCTCTGCTCCATGAGACTCAGAAGAGGGGTCTAAGGAATCTCTTACTAGGTTCTGCAGAGATAAAGCATCTACTAGCACAACTTCAGGACCATGCGCTTGATAATAATCCTTCAAACAACTACCTACCTTTTCCCAAGTAATTAGGCAAACTGTCCCAACCTCAGGAAACAGGGACATACTTCCTCTACAAGCTGCAAAAATCTAATTGTCTATCTGCAACCTTAGTTCCTCTAGCTTTCAGCATAGATTTCAACATCTGCGCAAAGAGAGTGCATTCCTTAGAATATAAATATCCCATGGTTTACTCCCAACGATTAATCCTTTCCCTCGGTTACTTACTCATGAATCGTAATGCTGCACACAAAAGACGCCAGCCTCTGCGAGGGTTCTTCTCCCGTCAATGCCAATCCCCAGTACTCAGGTCCCTGTTCTGGCACCACTGAGGGGGTCCAGCCTTCGCAGATCAGGGCCTGAGTTGGGGGGAGGGAATGAGAAAAGAAAGAGACAGAGAAACAGCGGGATTTGGAGCACTCCCTCTCAGATAGCAAGGAGCGAGAGAGAGCAAATTTATTTTACTGCATCCCTCTTATTTAGGACAAAAATCTCATAAAGCACAGCAATACCACACAAGCAGGATATGTTAATGTCTGAGTTAAATTACACAAGCAGGTTAAGTACCAGTGACTAAACTATGCATATCTTAACATCTATGCTAAGCAGCACAATCACTTAGGATGAGTATGTTCCAGGCCAGACTTGGTACCACTTGGCTATCCATAGAAATGCAACCAAAAGGTCAGGGTAGAAAAAGGAAATATAGGTTTAGTTCCTTGAACATAAGACAAAGAACTACAAGTACTCTGTTAGCTTGTGCTCTTAGTTTCCTTCAACATAGAAGTGGTGGAGCTGGGAGAGGCAGTTCATGCTTGCAGTCCCAACTACTCAGGAGGCTGAGGCAGGAGGACAGCTTGAGGCAAAAATTTTGAGATGAGCTGGGACACAGTATCTCAAAAAACAAAAACAAAAAACAGTGGCTCTGGAAACCAATTTAAAATCATCTGCACCCACATGCTCCTAAATTTTTGTTTACTGCACTGGGGCAATTATCACAGTTCAATGATCAAGAGACTAAACAAATCATAAGCACTGTCTTATTTAATCCTCAATATTGTTTTATAAGGCACTCATTATTACTTGCATTTTAAATATGATTGAGCTAGGGCTTGGTGAGGTGAAGTGCTCGGCACAGGTTAACATCCTTCGTAATTAGGAGGGAATTCAAATCTACTTCTGGATCTCTCCATTGTGAAAATTCCCTCTCACAACTCCCTTACAATAAAACATGTTCACTTTCTCACTCACTTTTAGAACTCCCTTCCTGGTGCCTGGCACTGGGGTGGCCATACAGTCTCAGCTGCAAAATCAGAGCCTGTTACAGCCTCATGTGTGTTCACTGGGCACAATCAGCCAGCTCCCTCCACAACAGTAGGAATGCAAAGGCAGCCTCATCACCTGCCCCAAAACTAGCTAGAACAGAGTTCAGTCTCCTGGAAAGCCAACTCTGGAACCACACTAGAAACTCCCTCTGGGGACACCAACATTGTGAGATCATCTTGAATGTTGTTTTCATCCCAGCAAGTCATTCTCAAGGACTCTAGCTCCAGTGTCCTCTGCACCGGGAGAACTCATCTCCAACCTATTTTCTGACCCAATAGTAAATATACTACAATACACATCCCTACCCCTTCTCCAATTCTGAGACAGCTTTGTCCCAGTCCTGGCCCT
The DNA here is from genome assembly GCF_000164805.1 of Carlito syrichta. Classification (NCBI taxonomy): domain Eukaryota; kingdom Metazoa; phylum Chordata; class Mammalia; order Primates; family Tarsiidae; genus Carlito; species Carlito syrichta. The sequence continues at coordinate 27,693 of NW_007246544.1, forward strand.
TCAGTCTGTCTACTTGTAGGGCCAGTAGAAGTTGAGTGTTACATACCCAAATGCAGCACTCCATGGAGTCAGCCAAGAGGGAGAAGGGACAGCCACACATAAGTGGGCTGAAGCGTAAATCACCAAGGTTGAAAAACCAGGAATCGGGTGTGGTGGCTCACGCCTGTCATCCCAGTATTTTGGGAGGCAGAGGTGAGAAAACTGCCTGAGCCCACGGGTTCAAGACTAGCCTGGGCAACGTAGTGAGATGTCTCTACAATAAATGAAAAAATTAGTCAGAGCTGGGCTCAGTGGCTCAGCCTGTAATCCCACTCTTTGGGAGGCTGAGGTGAGTGGACTGCCTGAGCCCGTGGGTTCAAGACCTGCTTGGGCAACTTGGCGAGACCTCATCTCTACAATAAATCAAAAAATCAGCCAGGCATGGTAGTGCATGCCTGTAGTTCCAGATACTTGGAAGGCTGAGGCAGAAGGATCACTGGAGCCCAGTAGGTCGAGACTGCAGTGGCCGGGAGCATGCTACTATACTCCAGTCTGGGCGACAGAGTGAGACTCCAACTCAAAAAAAAAAAAAAAGAAAGAAAGAAAAAATTAGTCAGGAATTGTAGTACACACCTGTGCTTCCAGCTACTGGAAGATTGACCCAGAAGGATCACCTAGGTCCATCAGGTAGAGACTGCAGTGGCCATGAGCATGCCGCTGCACTCCAGACTGGGAGACAGAGTGAGACTTCTACTCAAAAAAAAAAGAAAAATCCAAGACCCAAACATTTTCCAGAAGCTCATAGAAGACTTTCTCTCATACCTAATAGATCTGAGTTCTGTCAAATGCTCATGACTGGAATGAACATGGCAAGGAAAATAAGAGTGACAGTGAAATTACCCTGATTGGTAAGACTAATCTGAATTTTCTACTGAAGTGAGGCTAACATTAAATTCCCAGATGAACAGCTAACTAAATAAAATAGGAATTTTCACAGCAAACAAAAGAGACATGGATATCAAGTTGGCAGTCAACTGTATCCAGTAAAAAAATTAATAGAGTAGAAGAGAAAAGCCACATGATCATCTCTTAATAAACGGACAGTGAAAAAACATTTCCTAAAATGCAGTATTGCTTGTTATAAATTCAGATAGCCTAAAAATGGAATGGCTATTTTCTTAAACTTAAGACACACACACACACACACACACACAAAACATCCAAAATACATTTTGGAAAAAGATAAAAATTTTGGCTAGGCACCATGGCTCATTCCTGTAATCACATCACTTTAGGAGGGCAAAGCAAAAGGACTGCTTGAGCCTAGGAATTTGAGTTTAGCTTAGCCACCAGAGCAAGACCTCATCTCTACAGAAGAATAAAAAGATTAGGCATAGTGGCATTTGCCTATAGTCCCAGGTGGAGGCTGAGGCAGAATGATCACCTGAGCATAGGAGGTTGAGACTGTGGTGAGCTGTGATTGTGCCACTGCAGTCCAGCCTGGGTGACAGAGTGAGTGAGACTCCAACATATAAAACAAAAACAAAACAAAACCCAAACATTTGCTCACTTAATCTTCACAATGATTTTATAAAATAGGAATTATAACAGCTTTTTCTTTCACAAATGATGAAACTTTCTCCAAGATTAATCTACCTAACTTAGAGGCAGAAGCAGGTTCCTCTTACTCACAGTTCATATGCTCATCACTTGGGTAAAATTATTTGCAGATGGCAAAAATGCTCAATTAAAAAACAGGAAGGAATCAATTTATAACTTATGTATAATAACATGAGAAGAATTAAGTGATAAAATAAACATTTATTTTTAAACTTTTGCTCTTGTGTAGAACATAAAATTAGTAGTACTGGGTGGTAAAGGATCCTGAAAGAAGAATGGCACAGTATAATAAAATTCACGGTATAACACAATTCACAAGACAGTTTTAGGTTGGAAAGTGGGGGACCAGGAGGCACTTTGTCTAGTGGAACAAAGGCCCCCAGTTTCTTACCCACCAGACTTTTATTACAACAAAATGACATAGTTAAGTAAGTCTTCAAGGACAAAGTACAGACAATGCAAAGAAAACTCCCTGTTTTGGTCTTAGAAAGCTTTTATGGTGAAGTGGGACTGTTTACAGGATATAGTGATACTACTTGCAAGACAATGTATAACTTCTTAACTATTCTAACAAAAGAGACACTGCACTTTAGAATTTGCCTCAGCATACATGCCTATCTGGCTTTGCCATTATAGGCATTCTTCGCTGACTATACCTTTGCTAGTGTGCCAAGTATGTTTTCATCAGAGTTCAAGCAGGGCAGGGGTCTCCAACACAGAAGGAAAAAAGGAAGTAGGGCCTTATGCAAAAAAAGAAGAAAGAAACCATTTACAATTACAACAAAAGCATAAACTATGTAGAAATAAGCATATCCAGAAATGTCCAAGACAGGAATTGAAAAATACTACAAGTCAAAGAAGAAACAAACTCGTCTGGGCGACAAAGTGAGACTCCAACTAAAAAAAAAAAAGAAAGTGTTATACCTAGATCTATATCACTTCTGCCCAAATTAAAGCACCCACTTGGTGGAACATAACTGCAGTAGTTTAAGAAAAAAAGAGAAAAAACATTTAAAGAGTGCATAATATTTAAATATGTAGTTAGTAAGATGTTAGAAAACATAGACATAGAATTATACCAATACCCATACACCTAAACCCAACATGAAACATGAAATACACTGAATATTTAGGACAATGGAGATTGCATTACTTGGATCAGAATGAACCGGAAAGTAAATGTTCAACAGAACATGTAAGCCTAATGTGGAGAAAAAGAGAACGAGCTGGATAGTGAGGCAAAGAAAAGAAAATACATTAAAGGGAAATGTGAGGGAGACAATTCCTAAAGAAGAACCATCACCTTGTTCTTTTTGTGGATCCTTCTTATACCCGGACACTGAAGTCTGGTGGTCACATAGTACACGTCGTTCTGAGGAAGCAGGTGCTGGTGGTCACACAGACTTCACGCGTGACCGTGAGCAAGCAGGTACTATCAGGGAAAGCAGGACGTCAATTAAGCAATGTGACAATAACACAATGAGTCATTTCAACAATGCCCCCCCTCCTATGTAAGCCCTATCAGATCATACAACTAGGTGCAGTGGCTCACGGCTGTAATCCCAGCATTCTGGGAGGCGAAGGAGAGAGGATTGCCTCAGCCTGCCGGCTCGAGACCAGACTGGGCAATGCGGCGAGACCTCGTCTCTACGATAAATCACAAAAATGAGCTGAGCGTAGTGGCACGTGCTGTGGCTCCAGCTACTTGGAAAACTGAGGCGGAAGGACGCCAGAGCCCAGCAGGTCAAGGCTGCGGTGGCCGTGAGTGTGCCACTGCACTCCTGCCTAAGCGACAGAGTGAGACTCTGACTCAATAAAACAAAAAACAAAAAAAGCCCTCACTCGGCAAGGACTCCCACTCCGCCACGTGGATCTCCAAGAGCTAGCGAGCAACAACAGACAACAGCAAATCCGCGCTCTGCCTAGTTGGAAAACACTCTCCAAACCCATCACAGATGTGACGGATGATCCCTGCCTCCACCCCGCTGGAGTCGAGACACAGAAAACCCACTTTCCTCAACACTTGCCTCTATGCAGCACCACAATCCACTCCTTGATGAACTGAGCTGACTCTGAGCAGCCACGGAGATGGCGGCGCGAGAGCCAGATAAGCCTTCACTCCAGAGCCCCAGATCCAGCGCGCAGACGTCCGTTTATGACGCAAAAATTCTGCGACCCAGAGTAAGGATATTCACAGGGAGTCGCCATTTGGGAGCCTGCCTCCGTTGGACTGGCAAGATTTCCCCCTCTCCACCCCCCACGGAAAGCCTATGACCGTGAGAAGCAATTGAAAACGATTCCTATCACCCTGTTTTTTGTTTATTTGTTTGGTTTGTTGGTTGGTTTTTTTAAATCCAGTTGAAATATGATATCTTGAATTTGTAACATGTGCCAGGGGCACTGCCCAAACTGTTCGGACTGAGAATCTGCAGGTTGGGTAGGGATGGCCACAGACGTTCAGGCACCTTGATCCTAAGGAGTCTGGGTAGTCAGGTGGGCGCAGGGATTTTAGAGGACTTTTGAGGGAAGGGAACTCAAGCAACCGGTGGAGGAGCTGTGACCCCAGAGAATGCTTCTGTCTGGAGGGCACTTTATAGAGGAATGTAGTTTGCTTAAAATTAAGGGAAACCTCCAAGGAAGGAGTCAGTCGCGAGAGTGATAATTCCCAAATATTTATTCCTGAGTATATGGATGATCTTTTAATCTTCTTACTAGGATCTTTCACAAAGCAAGCTTTTTATGTTTTTATATGAGTTCTAATGTATTTTTAAATTTAAGGTGGGATGTTTTTAGTCTCACGTCAAAGAACTCTTCACGTAGTGCTGTGAGCAAAGATTTTTCTCCCGTGTTTTCTTCTCAAAAGTTTTGCCACTTTGTTTTACATTTAATAAGTCTTTTGTCTAATTCGAGTTCATTTTTATATCCAGTGTAAGGTTGGAAATGCACTTAAATTAACAAAAATGTCAAATTTTGAGGGTAGAAATATAGATATTAAAAACATTACTAGCTGGGCTCAGTGCCTCAGCCTGTAATCCCTCGCCTTGGGAGGCAGAGGTGAGTGGATTGCCTGAGCTCTGGGGTTCGAGACCCACCTGGGCAACTTTGTGAGACCTCATCTCTACAATAAATCAAAAAATTAGCCCAGTGTGGTAGCGCGCACCTGTAGTTCCAACTACTTGGAAGGCTGAGGCGGAAGGATAGCCAGAGCCCAGCAGGTCGAGGCTGTGGTGGCCGTGAGCGGCCACTGCACTCCAGTCTGGGTGACAGAGTGAGACTCCGAGTCAAAAAAAAAAAAAAATACTGCTGAGAACGTGGAAGAAAACAGGTGAGCTAAGGAGAAAGCTTCAATTATTTTGGAGAAAAAACATAGACAATTCTGAAGACAATGTTGGTAGAAATATGGTCAATAATAGCCATTCTGGTGAGGTTACAGGTGAAATTGAGGAACAGTTTATTGGAAACTGAAGGAAAGGCAAATCCTGTTATAAAGTGGCAAAGACATCAAATGGATTGTGTTCTCATGTGTTCTGGAAGGCAGAGCCAATGAGCAATAAAACTGGATATTTAGAAATGATTTCTAAGTCTGTATCTAAGTCTTCATTACTTTTGTTTTAATAATACCTGAGGTATTTATACTAATATAGCAAGAGGTGGTGGCAGTCACACACATTCCTACCAGTTAGGCTAAAGAAAACGTTCAAATCTTCCTAAGGGAGTTGAGGGATGTCTGTTGGACTGCCAAAGCATGGCCTGGGGCAGTTATCTTAACATTTTTCGTGAGCACTGATTCCTATGTATGCTACCAAAGATATCAGAAAGAACATAAGCACAGAATCAGTTACACCTCCTGTCAGATCCCTAGTAAGTCTGGTGGCATACAACTTTAGGCTTCTGGCCAATGCGTGCCTCATTCCCAGGGTGATATCCAGGGGCAACCCTAACATGCAGGATCCTACCATCCACCAACTGTCCAGTTATGGCACTATCTGGTACTTGGGAAATCCCCACACTACCCACAGAGAGGTAGCCCTCAGGTGCACACAGCACCTTTTCTCTGTTATATTGCTCAGTGATCCCTTCATAGGTTTGTAGGCATTGGCATTTGCTAGCCAAGTCTCAGCCTGTCACATCCACTGTTTCTCCCATACAATGTTGTTCCTGACACCTCCAGTTGGCTAGCAATAGTCAGTCCTCATTTCCATCATTGCCACTGGGACACTCTTCACGGAATCAAGTGTGGTATGTTAAAGTAGCATCCCACCAAGGTTTTGTTAGTTGTGATGACATTTTTGTTTCAATGTCATTTAAGTTAAAACACCCAGATGGTGGATGCCAAATCTTCACATGGTAAGCCAGGATTTGGGTCCTGTTCATATCTGAGTGGGTACTCCCCAAAACCTGGAATTTAATAAAAATGTGTATTTCTTACATATTTAAAAGTACATCTTCAAATACTCTCCATTTGATGCCATACACCTATCGAGACATTTTTTTCACTGCTCAAAACAACTTTTGAATTTGTCAATTTCAGTGCCTTTTAGTGCTTGTTTTTTGGTTTCCCCTCTTCCACACTGGCAAAATGTTCCTCTGAGGACTTTTTTCATCTGGGGAAACAAAAAAACTCACTCAGGCAAGACTGGATTATAGGAAGGCCAGAGCACAGGGGTAATGCTATTTTTAGTCAAAAGTTGTTGAACATTCAGAACCATGTGAATAGGTGTGTTGTCATGGTGGATGAATCAGTCACCTGTTTGCCAGTACTCAGGACATTTCTTTCACAAATTATGGCACAACCTACTCAAGACTTCCAGATAAAAACTAATGGGCTCCTAGAACACTTAACAAAGAAGTCTGAACTACAAGGGGCCTTCCCCTTCATAAGACAATTCAGGGGTTTTCTTTGGGAGTGTGATTTCCCCCTCATACACTGTGGCATTAAAAATGCTGGTGTAAACTCAAAAAATAACAGCTGCTGGAGAGGGTGTGGCGAAAAGGGAACACTTCTACACTGTTGCTGGGAGTGTAAACTAGTGCAACCTCTGTGGAAAGCAGTGTGGCAATTCCTAAAAGCTCTAAACATCAACCTCCCATATGATCCTGCAATCCCCCTACTGGGAATAAACCCTGAAGAACTCAAATTACTCTATAAAAAAGATACCTCCATGCGAATGTTTATTGCAGCATTGTTCACAATAGCAAGAACCTGGAACCAACCATGCTGTCCATCAAAAGAGGACTGGATTTTAAAAATGTGGTACATATACACAATGGAATACTATGCAGCCATAAAAAAGAACAAAATCGTGAATTTTGCAGCAACCTGGATGGAGCTAGAGTCTATAATACTAAGTGACCTCTCACAGAAACAAAGATCTGAGTACCACATATTCTCACTCATATAGTGGACCTTGATCATCCAATGCACTACTATAAGAAAATGACTGACAGTGTTGGGAAACTATGGGGGGGATGAGACTAATGGTAGTAAACATCTGTCTGGAGACGGGGAGACACCAATTATCAACAAGGGGGCCTGAATGAAGCATATTTGTATACCTAACCCTTGACTGTACCCCACAATATCAAAATAAAAAATATTGATTATTAAAAAAATAATAATAACCACCAAAAAAAAAAGAAAGAGTAGGTGTAGTAATAAAATTTCAACTAAAAAAAAAGAATCTAAGACTCTGACACATAAATGTAACACACTGGCATACATTTTTTAGAATGAACTTCTTTCCTCTGACTCTTGTACCTTCATATCAACTACAGTTTTATTTGTAAAAACTGAAAATAATAATTAATCATACAAATAAGACAGCACTTACTGTGTTGCTAACAACTGTCTAACCTCTATTACTGTCAGTGGTAATTATGAAGTCACACATTCTCTATGAAAAATCATTGTTTTGTGTTTACTTGCCACTTAACATAATTTGGGGTTTGACAATGGCAATCTGACTATTCTTTACTTTTTTGACACTTGTGTCTGTTTGTTGGTTGTGTGGCAAGAAGTTAAGCTAGAATGACACAATAAATATATTTTATCTATTTAAAAAAATGTTGGTATACTTTATCATTGGAAAAATGAGAGAGTCACTAATACTAGGTGACAGGAGATCCAGGATGGGAGTTCAAGCTTTCAACTGATTACTCACAGAGGTGACAACTGAGAACCTTAGGAAGGCATTATGCTTCCGGGTGTCTGCTGCCATGTCCTTGTGAAAAAAGCAGATTGACAGGTTACTGTCTTGCCCCCTACTCTCTCAGGGTCTAAAGTGTTAGCTAACTATTAGATAGGGGTTGGGCTGGATTCATATAGGGACACAGTCTGTCCCAGTTCTTTCATTGACTCAAAACTTTCAGCCTCCATTTTCAAGTCCAGAAGAGAAGTCATGTCCTGTACAAACATGACTTATCTACCCACATTGCACATATTTCTGGAAGGATCAGATGTCTCTGACACCACTAGAGGAATCCTAGAAATCTGATCCTCTCCCCTACCACTGTTTTGAAGGACTTCAGTTTTCTGTAATAATACTTAACTATGTTTAGAGTCAAAAAGAATATAACAGCAAATCATCACATAATCTTAGGCAAGTATTAAAGATAATTCGAAGAAAAAAAACAAAAGAACCCACAAATGGGAGAAGTGAACATAATGTGATAACCTTAATCAGTGATGTGGAACAGAGACTATCTTCTTTCAGTATGGAATCATTAACACAGTAAATAGTAACAAGGTTCAAGGTATCCTGTGCAAAACTATATACCTGGTATAGTATCTGATGTATAAGGTGAGAAATGGAATAGGAAGCTCTTAAACATTTTCATAAAGCTTCTTTGATGCAAAAACACTTTACTATTTTGCTAAAGGCACTTTGCAGTCAGTGTGTGCAGTCTTTAATTTATCACCTGCTAATGGATGAGAAAGAATGTACCACAGGAATTCCTGCCACATTCACTGGTGTCAGAACTTTATCTCCAGTATGCATTGACACCTCTTGAGAACAAGGGCATTCCCACAATCATTATATTTTTAGTCACTATGAGCTCACTATGAACCCATGGTCTCACTTCTTAAAAAACCTTTCCTAATTTCTGCATTTAAAGAATTTCAGAGTAGATACTTAACCAAATCATCACCTAGACACTTCTGTTCAAGTCTTTTCACATTAAATGTGTAGTTTTAGCTGTGTATTTGTAACATGAAAGAAGCAATGGACTACTGAAGGCATGACCACATTCACTGCATTTATGAGATTTCTGTTCTGTGCAAATCCTGTTATCTCCTGTGGGTATATGTCTGGCAACTGGCTGTCCCACAAGGACTATTTTCCCATCTTCAAGGAGCCCACTGATATTTTATGATGCCTGAGGAGTTACACAAGATATCTATACAGTCACCATATTAATAGGACTTTACCCCTGCATGACTGCACTAGTGCCTAATATGCTGTGACTCGCTGTGGAAGGACTTTTCACCTTCACTGAAATTCTATGTTGATCATTTGTGTGTATTTTCTTATGCTTAACAAGGCAAGACATAGGAGTATGCTTTCTCACACTCATCACAGCCATAGGGCCTCTCTCCTGTATGAGTACAATGATGTAAGATGAGCATTGGTTTTGTAATGAAGTCTTTCCTGCAGTCACTGCATTTATAGGGTTCTTCTCCTGAGTAAGTTCTCTGGTGTCTAATGAGCCTGGACTTCTGCAAACAGGACTGTCCACATTCAAAAGGTCAAGGGAGTATGTCCTGTGTGGTACCTCTGATGTGCTATGAAGCAGGCTGAAGGTCTTGCCACAGTCAGTGCAGCCATAGGGTTTTGCTCCAGTGTGAGTTAGTTGATGAATAAGGAGATTGCCCTTCTGAATGAAGCTTTTCCACATTCACTTCATGTATAGGGTTTCTTTTTTTTTTTTTTTTTTGAGTTGGAGTCTCACTCTGTCACCTAGACTGGAGTGCAGTGACCACTCATGGCCCCCGCAACCTGGACCGGCTGGGCTCTGCTGATCCTTCCACCTCAGCCTTCCAAGTAGCTGGAATTACAGGTACGCTTTACCACACCCGGCTAATTTTTTGATTTATTGTAGAGATGAGGTCTCACCAAGTTGCCCAGGTGGGTCTTGAGCCCATGGGCTCAGGCAATCCACTCACCTCAGCCTCCCAAGGCGCAGGATTACAGGTTGAGCCACCAAGCCTGGCTCATGTATAGGGTTTCTATCTGGTGTGAGTTCATTGATGTATAAGGAAATATCCCTTCTGGATGAAGCCTTTTCCACATTCTCTGCTTGTATAAGGTTTCTTTCTAGTATGAATTTGCTGATGTAAAATGAGCAGTGATAGGAAAAACTTTTCCCGCATTCACTTCACGCATGAGGTTTCTCCCCTTTGTGAGTTATCTGAAGATCAGTAAGCCTGCACATTTTGTATAAGGATTTTCCACATACACTACATTCATGGGATTTCTTTCCTATATGAATTCTCTCATGCTCAGTGAGCTGAGACTTCTTGAGGAAAGGTTTCCCACATTCATTGCATTCAGAGGCTGTGTCTATATTATGTGCTTGCTGATGTATACAAAACTGCGACTTAGTGCTAATGAACTTTTTTTTTTCTTGACACAAGCACTTTATTGACCACCAGTGTGGAAAAGTGAGTACAAGCCACTGTGTAAAGGGGCTGGGGCAGGGAATGCTAGGTGGAGCACATGGGCCCCTCCATGGGCAGGTACTAGTCATCTCATAGTGCCTTCATTGTGAGCGAACAGCATAAAAAATGAGAGTCCGATGGTGCAAGGATGCCGAAGATCTGGGCCCAGATATTCAGGCACTTGGCCTGGAGGTGTGGGCCTGGGCCCCAGTCACGTCGCCCACCATCTTCCTGTCCCTAGATTTCATGGAGTAGGCGAAGGCAATGAAGCCCAGATAGCAGACGTTCAGGAAGATGGTGTTGAACAGGGACCAGACGACATGATCCTGCACGGGGATCTCACTGTGGATGTGGACCACAGTGGATGTCGTGCTGGGCTCCTCATTGTTCATGTCTCAGCTTGGAGGGAAGTGAGTGCTTCTGTGAGTGACGAAGGTGTGGGAAGTGTGGTTCCTGACTCCGTGTATGCCAGCTGTGGAGTGCTAATAAGCTTTCTATTGTCACAGGATTCCACTTCAGTATGAGTTTGTTCATGATTGTCATGGAGAAAGGTTCTCCCATCTCCATTAAGTTCAGCAGGTTCCTTTATGTTGCATCTTCAGCTTTGGCTGGTTAAAGCTAAATATGATTTCAAAGTTTTTCCATGCTTATGGGCTTTTTCCAGCCTTTTCAGCAATTTTGTGTTTCACAAGGGCTGCCACAGGTGATCATCAGTTATCTCAATTTCCAAGAGAGAAAGAGAAAAATAAATTTTCCATGAGCATCATGTGGAATAAAATTGTTTCAAAAATGCCCTGGTGTTAGCTGACTCTTCAGTGGAAACCCCATGTTATCTACATGAAAGATAACTATAGGAATAAATGTTTACAATCTCTTTTTTAAAAACTTCTTAACAACTTTTTAGAAATTGTAGTTAAGTATACATAAGATAAAATTAGGCATCTAACCATTGTCAAGTGTAGAGATATCTGGCATTCAGTATATTCACACTGTGGTACAACCCTCTCCTCCATCCATCTCCAGAACTTTTTCACTTTCCCCAAATGAAAAATTCTGTACCACTAATCAATACTTCCTTACCTCTTAGACATGGTGAAGAACACAGTAATTAAACAAACACCAAAAGGTAATAGCCATTAGCATAAAATAGGATTCTATAATTTAAAATGAATTAATACAGGTGTAACCACTTTTTTTATTTTGTTTTTTGAGACACAGGCTCACTCTGTGATCTAGGTTGGAGAGCAGTGGCAAGATCACGGCTCAGCTTTGACTCCCTGGGATCAAGAGGTCCTCCCAGTTCAGCCTTTCCAGTAGCTGGGACTACAGGTTCATGTCACCATGCCTGGCTAATTTTTGTATTTTTTGTAGAGATGGGGTCTCGCTATGTTGCCCAGGCTGGTTTAGAACTCCAGGGTTCAAGCAATTCGCCTGCCTTGGCCTCCCAAAGAACTGTAATGCCTTCTCTAAACAATCTAAATGTGATCTCCACTGCTTTCCTCTCTTGCTGGTTCTCCCTCACTTGCCTTGGTGGGTTAGACTATGGATTTTATCTTCCAGTGTCCACAGTGGTTTTCCTTGTTCCAACTTCGAGAGGGTATCAGGTTTGCTGGCTTGATATCCTGAACATGGGAAATGACAGGAGAGTCAAGATCACTGAATTGCACTATTTGTCTCTGATTATATGAGAAAGGTACATTTCAGGGACTGCATAATTTGTATGTTTGCAAATTCAAGGCTTTTTCTTTTATTTTTTATTCTTTTGTGTAATTTTTATAATTTTATATTAGGGGAGGAATTTGCTATGTTACCCAGGTTGGTCATGAGTTCTTGGCCTCAAGTGATCCTCCCACTTTGACCTCCCTATTGCTGAGATTGCAGCAGGCCCAGTCACCACAACCAGTCTATATACTTTTTCTAAGATTAGGGTAGATTATACCTCCTCCTCTGGGATTTAGTAAGGGAGCTGAGAATACCACTTGTGACATACCAAAGCTTTTGAAAGCTGAGAAGGAAAGGTCACTTGCTAGGGACACTTTAGGTGACAGAGGGCAGCTGTACTCACCCAATGATACCAGGTTGCTGTAGAACTGTAACATCATGTCCCAGTACAAGTCCTTCTGAACAGGATCCAAAAACTGCCACTCCTCCTAGATGAACTCCATGGCCACATCCTTCATTGTGAGTGATTCCTGTAAAACCACAGTCCTATTGAATGTGTTTATTTATCAAAGTGGAACGGATGTAGAAGTTGTTCTCATTTTCACATGTAGGCTACATCTATGGAGTTATCTCTTGGTATACTCAAGGATAGGACCTATAATACCCTGCTTATGCCAAAAGAAGCATACTTAAGTCCTGCAGCCAGCTCTGCAGAACTGCTAATATGAAAAATTGATCCTTCAGATATATGAGCCCTGAATTCTGTAGACTGTATTTTTTAGTCCCATTTGGATATAAGTGGACCTGCTCAGTTCAAACCATAGTATTGAGGGTCAACTGTATTCCTACTTTTTTCAATATTCTGTGAAAGGAGCAAAGTTATATTTTAAAATTCTGTAACTGTGGCTGGGTGCAGTGCCTCAGGTACATAATCCCAGCACTTTGGGAGCCTAAGACAAGAGGATTTCCTGAGCCCAGGGGTCAAGACCAATATGGGTACCTTGGCAAGACCTCTTGACTACAACTAAAAAAAAAAATTACTCTGCATGATGGTACATATCTGTCCAGCTACACAGAAGACTGAGGTGGAAGGATCACCTGAGCCTAGGAGGTCAAGACTGCAGTAGTCCTGAGTGTGCCACTGCACTCCAGCTTGGGCAACAGAAGGAGACTCTGACTCAAAAAAAAAAAAATCTGTAACCGTACACTCACCCATTAATTCAAGAAAACCTAAGTCAATAATATGTGGTAATTAAATCCTCTTGCTCCCTGAAAATATCTGCAGTGTATTTCACCACCTACTTGCCATATCTCTATCTTTTTAAATAAATACTAGTGACATAGTTATTGAGTTCATGCAGAATAATCTAGCATAATTCCCTCATGTAAACAATGCTATAACATTAAGCAAACAGCAAATTACTCTATGGACCTAAAAAAAATTAAGCTATAATACATGGAAGCATTTACATACATTACAAACATTGTATGTATATATACATACAAACATGTGCATACCACACACATAAATACATATATAGACACAGACATCCTCACAGGTAAATATTTAGAACACAGTAAAAAAGTCAATTTTGTTATGTTATTCTAGGGCATTGGGATAAAATGTACAAGGGGGAAATTATTTTATCACTATTCAGTTTGAGTCTTTTACATTAAAAATGTATCCATGAGGCTGGGTGCGCTGGCTCACACCGATAATCCCAGCACATTGAGAGGCCAAGGTGAGAGGCCTGCCTGAGCCCACAGCTTCAAGACCAGCCTTGGTAACTTGGTGAGACCTCATCTGTACAATAATTCAAAAAATTTAGTGGGCCATGAAGGTGCGTGCCTGTAGTTCCTGCTACTTGGAAGGCTGAGGTGAAAGGATCACCTGAGCCCAGTAGGTTGAGGCTGCAGTGGCCCAGAGTGTGCCCTGCACTCCAGCCTGGGCAACAGAGTGACAGCCAACTTAAAAAAAAAATTAAAAATATATCCGTGAGTCTGTGGTTCTTCTGATACCAAATACATGATGTCTTTTCCAACATAAAGTCTCCAATTCTCTGATGCCAACTGGGTATCCTACAGTCCAATTCTAGTCTAACATTAACTAACTGATGTTATCAGACTGTACAGGTTTAAGGCCTCAGACCCATAAGTCTGTCCTCACATCAGGTGCCAGTTACATGTACTGGGTCTCCAGGTTTCCTGAGCTTCTGTCTGACTTGGCTATAAATGTAGGAGTTGTCATAACCTCCCTTATCAGGTTTGATGCTTTGCTAGAATGACTCACAGATCTCAGGAAAATGTCACACTTACTGTTCCAGTTTATTGTAAAGGATACAAATGAAAGTGGAGATAGAGAAAAGTTAGGCAGGTAGACAGGGCAGGTACCCCAATAGTAGGTCTCACTGCAGGCCTCTGGGACTGATACACTTCAATTGGTAAACAAGCTCCCTAGAAGTTCTCAAGCTAGAGCTTAAGTACTCACTGCTGGGATAGAATGCAAACCTATCAGCTCACTACCAAGTGCAGACCTAGGGCTATATAGGCACCAGGTTTCAGCTCCAAATAGGCAACACTTCAGGTCCCCTCCACAGTGGAAGCTTTTCTGTCCCCTCAATTAATCCTGCTTTCTCACTTTCTGGCCATCTCATTCACGTCTTTCACCCCACCCCCCCCACCCCCGGGCATGAGACAAGAACCCTGACCTGAAGAGCTTCTGAAGATCATCAGTACAGAAAAGTCATGTAGCTGGGCTCAGTGGTTCAGCATGCAATCCCGCGCTTTGGGAGGCTGGGGTGAGTGGATTGCCTGAGCCCGGGCAACTTGGCGAGACCTCATCTCTACAATAAATCAAAAAATCAGCTGGGCATGGTAGCGCATGCCTGTAATTCCGGCTACTCGGAAGGCTGAGGTGGAAGGATCGCCAGAGCCCAGCAGGTCGAGGCTGCAGTGGCCGGGAGCGGCCACTGCACTACAGTCTGGGTGACAGAGTGAGACTCCAACTCAAAAAAAAAGAAAGAAAAGAAAAGAAAAGTCATGTATCCCAGAAGCTGGCTTGTCAGTCACTGGAGTCAGTTGAACAAGGAGAAATGCCATCGGAAGGCAAGACTCTGAAGCTGAGACAGTCCTGGGGTTAGGCTTGTCAACTAGCCGATTTCAGCAGCACTCTCAGGGCTTGATATTCCAGTTCATTAGAGCTAACACTCCTGGGACTAGGCTTGCCAGCCCATCAAACTGACACTTTCTGTGGTTCAGCTAGTTGACTCATTGAGCTGACACTCTGGAAAGCCAGGCTGACCTGAAAAATCTATATCACAAATGAATAGCCAGAAGAACAGGTAGAAACTCTAAAGGGTCCCAAGCACAAGAAACTCTGTTCCCAAAAAGTTGGGATGCACTCCCATTTCTGCCTATGATCTCCAAACCCCAAAGGGATTCTCATAGTGGCTTCATGGTAGGCATGTTTGATTAAGTTATCAACCATTTACAACAGAAAACAGAGGTTGGAGGTAGGGCTGAAAGTTCCCACTCTCTAATCAAGGCTTGGTCTTTCTGGTGACCAGTCTCCATACTGAATGTATCTAGGGGCCTACCCCAAGTTACCTCATTAGCATAAACCCAGGTATAATTAAAAGATGTTGGTTATTAATAACAAAATCCTAATGTTTTAGGAATTCTGTGCAAGGAAACAAAGACAGAGATGAAATTTATTATACCACAATGAGTCATTTCTGTAATTTTTTAAAATAAGGCAATAAAAGAGGTGAGTGGTTAAAAATGAACTTGAACAAAGGGAAAGGCTTTGTATTTTCTGAGATAAGGTAAAGCTCTAAAGTAAATTCTGTGAATCTCAATAACCCAAGTCATTACCAAACAGAACTTTTTACTCCCTATGGCCAAATCTGTACCTAAACACTGGTTCAGGAACTGTTCATGGAGGAACTTTGAGAGCCATACCTTCCACTATCCAGAAAATTAGGGTTATTAAAAGATAAACCCAGACTGGACAAGGCTGAGTATATAGGCATCCAGACTGTGGGCTCCAGAAAAACTGTGTCCACTGAATTCTATTTAGTCTAGCCCCACAGGGAACTCAGCATTATCATTTAAGAAAAAGTCATACAAAACCTGCTTGTATGTCCTTTAGAAGAATGCTGTTAAGGACAGTCTACCTAATCATTTTGAGAAAAACAATCAGTGAATCTTCCCAAGACTTAAGTGCCATGAAATAATGACATCCTCTAAGGAACTAATATGGTCAGAGTCAGTGTGTATCATTATAACCTATGATGATTCTCTGGGCTTGATGGCTGTCAGAGATACTGAATGCAAACTGACACCTAATGTAGCCAACAGGGCCCTACAAAGTACAACATATTCCAGCATTGGTTGTGTAGTATAAACTCTGTGAACAATCATTCCTAATCCCATTCTGTCCTGATTTTAAAGGTACAGACTAAGTGTATTTTTTCCCCAGAGCCCCTTTTTTCCTATTTATGTCTTCATTTAAATGAACTGATTTCTTCAGACTTCCAGAAATTCATCAGAGAATCAAATTAAGAATAAAACAAACCAAAAGTCATCTGGGTCTTTGTCATTTTCTTCTGTTTCAGGAAATACCCAGTAAATTGGATTCTGTCTTTTGTCTCTTCTGGGGCTGTCCTAACTATTGATTAGGAAATCTGAGCTGGGCTCGGTGGCTCAGCCTGTAATCCTGTGCTTTGGGAGGCTGAGGTGAGTCGATTGATTGAACCCGCAGCTTCGAGACCTGCCTGGGCAATTTGGCGAGACCTCATCTCTACAATAAATCAAAAAAATTAGCCGGGCATGGTAGCGTCCACCTGTAGTTCCGGCTACTTGCAAGGCTGAGGCGGAAGGATCACCAGAGCCCAGCAGGTCGAGGCTGCAGTGGCCAGGAGCAGCCTCTGCACTCCAGTCTGGGTGACAGAGTGAGACTCCAACTCAAAAAAAAAAACAAAGAAAAGAAATCTGAATCTCCAGTCAAGGGTGTCCCAAGAACTAATATCCAAGTCCAAGTCCAGGAACTTTTGCCTTCCTTCACTTGAACTTTCTTACTCCTGGGAAGCCAGGACCTGTGAGGAAAAGGGCAAGTTTATTTGGGTGTCACATTTCCTCTGGTTCTAAATGCTCTCACTGCTGTGCAAATTCACTTTAAGTTCAGGATAATATTTCTCTTTTTAATCAGATTATGAAATATATTTTTAATATTTAGTCTCAGATTTTTCCTAAGTTTTTAAAAATTTATTTTATTTTAAAGATGTGAAGTACATTTCAGGATTAGGTATACAAGTGTTCATTGTACAGGTAAAGTATGAGCCTAGCTTTGAGCCCCACTTTCATGTTTTGAGATTTGGTAGCCTTATTATTATTATTATTATTTTGAGTTGGAGTCTCACTCTGTCACCCAGACTGGAGTGCAGTGGCACGCTCCCGGCCACTGCAGCCTCGACCTGCTGGACTCCGGTGATCATTCCACCTCAGCCTTCCAAGTAGCTGAAACTACAGGGGTGCGCTACCACGCCTGGCTAATTTTTTGATTTATTGTAGAGATGAGATCTTGCCCAGGTGGGTCTTGAACCCGCGAGCTCAGGCAATCCACTCACCTCAGCCTCCCAAGGTGCAGGATTACAGGCTGAGCCACCGAGCCCAACTTGGGTAGCCTTATTAATGTTATGTACCACCCTCCTCCCACTCCCTGCCAGTTTTCTACTGCTGCCAATCCCTTTCTTATAGTATTATGGTAAATTTTCAGGGTCCACTCATGAGTAAGAACATGTGGTACTCAGTTCTTTGTTTTTGTGATAAATCAATGAGTATTATAGATTCTAAATACATCCAAGTTGCTGTGAAGTCCATAGTTTTTTTCTTTATAACTGCATAATATTCCAATGTGTATACATACATTTCTAAATCCATTCCAGTTTCAATGGGTAGCATGGTTGGTTCCATGATTTTGAGATTGTAAATAGTGCTGCAATAAACATGCATGTGCAGGTATCTTTTCTGCAGAGTGATTTAAGTTCATCTGGGTATATTCCCAGAAGGCAGATTACTGGATCATATGGAAGTTCAATTTCTAGTTGTTTTAGAAATTGCCACACTGTTTTCCATAGAGGTTGAACTAGTTTGCATTCACTCCAACAATATAGAGGTGTTTTCTTTTCTCTGAATCCTCATTAGTACCTATTTTTTGTTGTTGTTGTTTTATTAATGATGGTAAGGCCAATATTTCTAGCTGCAACTTTATCAGGTGCACCATTCTTTACACCCCACTGTAATGAAACTTAGTACTCTGAATGTAAAGCAGAAATAGCATGAATGAGAGACAAAAGGTGGGGAAGGAGAAAGAACATGGAACAAAGCCCTAACAGCAATGGACTTTTATGACAGATCAATTTGGGGGTCTAGAGAATTGAAGATCTGGTCATCTTTTTCCTTAAAATTTTGTGTGTCCACACACGTTTGTATAGGTATAATGTGGGCCAAACAGTGGCCGCCGAGAACATATGTTCATGTTCGAATCCCTACAAAACTCTGAATGTGACCTTTTTGGAAAAGGGTCTTTGTAGATGTAGTTGAAAATCTCAAGATTACATCATCCAGAATTATCTATGGAGACCCTATGTCCACTGACAAGTGTCCTTATAAGAGACACAGGCCTGACGTGGTGGTTCAAGACTGTAATCCTAGCACTAAGTATATACACATATATAAACCTATATGTTGGAGACCACTGCTCTGCTTGAACTCTGCTGAAAACATGCTTGGCATATGTGCAAAGTCATAACCAGCCAAGACTGCCTATAATGCCAAAGCCAGATAGGAATGTATGTTGAGGCAAGTTCTAAAAGCGCAGTGTCTGCTGTGTTGGGTTAGAATAAAATTATACATTGTTTTGTAAGCAGCTGTACTATATTCTGTAAACAGTCATGCTTTAGCCAGGCTTGGTGGCTCAGCCTGTAATCCCAGCACTTAGGGAGACTGAGGAGAGTGGATTGCTTGAGCCTGCAGATTCAAGACCCACCCGGGCAACTTGGCGAGACCTCATCTCTACAATAAATAAAAAACTATTCAGGCATGGTTGCGTGTGCCTGTAATTCTGGCTACTTGGAAGGCTGAGGCGGAAGGATCGCCAGAGCCCAGCAGGTCGAGGCTGCAGTGGCCAGGAGTGTGCCACTGCACCCCAGTCTGGGCAACAGAATGAGACTCCAACTCAAAAACAAAACAAAACAAAAAAAACCCTAAAACTAAAACTAAAAACAGCAACAACAAAAAAGTCATGTTTTATCGCAAAAGCTTTCTAAGATTATAACAGGCAATTTTTTTTGCACTGTCTGTATTTTGTGCTTGAATGCTTATTTAACTATGCCATTTTGTACTAACAAAAGCCTGGTGGGTAAGAGACTCAGGACCTTTCTTCCAGAAAAAAAGTACCTCCCAGACCCCCACTTTCCAACCTAAAAAGTGTCTTGTGAATTGTGTTATACCACGCCATTTCTCTTTCAGAATCCTTTACCACCCTGCCATGCAAAACACAGCAATGGAGGATTTTCTGACATCACACAACATCCCTGGGTTGAAACAAGAGAAAACTGAGACCTTAAGTAGACCAATAACAACCCAAGAAATGGACTTTGCTATAAGAAAACTATCTAAAAAAAAAAAAAGGAAAAAAGCCTTGAGCCAGAGGGCTTTCAGCAGAATTATACAAAACATACAAAGAGGAGCTGATATGAATCCTATTGAAAGTATTTCAGGCAATCAAGAAAGATGGAACTGTCCCCAAATAATTTTATGAAGCTAACATCACATTAATACCAAACTGGGTAAAGATCCAACAAAGAAAAAGAACAACTGGCTAATATCCTTGATGAACAGATGCTAAAATTCTCAACAAGATTCTATCCAACAGCACATCTTAAAAATCATCCAACATAACCAAGTAGGCCTCATCCTCAAAATAAAGAGCTGTTTCAACATTTGCAAAACCATAAATGTAATTAAATACATCAACATATGTAAAAACAAGAAATTTATGATTGTATCACTAGACACAGAAAAGCTTTTGATAAAATCCAGCACCCCTCCTTGATAAAAACCTTGAACATTTAGGTATAGATAGAACATATTGCAAAAGAGTAAGAGCCATCTACAAGAAATCCACAGCCAACATAATGTTAAACAGTTAGAAACTGAAACAATTTTTTCCTGAAAAGTGGAATAAAACAAGGATGCCCACTCTCACCCCTCCTGTTCAACATAGTGTTGGAAGTCGTAGCTAGAGCAAGCAGACAAAAGAAGGATTTGGGGGCTATACAAATAGGAAAAGAGGTTAATTTATCCTTCTTTGCAGATGACAGGATCCTATACCTCCAAAACCCAAAAGAATTTGTCAAACACCTTCTTGCACTGAAAAAGGACATTGACAAAGTCTCAGGGTATCAAATAAATGTGCAAAAGACAGTCTCATGCCTATACATCAACCAATAAACTAACAGAAACACAAATGAAAAGCAAAATCCCATTCACAATATTCTCACACACAAAAAAATGAAATACCTTGGCATCTTTCTAATGAGAGAAATGAAAGATCTTTTTTTTTTTTTCGAGTTGGAATCTCACTCTGTCACCCAGACTGGAGTGCAGTGGCCACTCCTGGCCACCACAGCCTCGACCTGCTGGGCTCCAGCGATCCTTCCGCCTCAGCCTTCCAAGTAGCCGGAATTACAGGCATGCACTACCACGCCAGGTTGATTTTTTGATTTATTGTAGAGATGAGGTCTCGCTGCCCAGGCGGGTCTCGAACCTGCAGGCTCAGGCAATCCACTCACCTCAGCCTCCCAAAGGCGTGGGATTACAGGCTGAGCCACCGAGCCTGGCTATGAAAGACCTTTACAATTAAAACTACAAAGCACTGCTCAAAGAACTCAAAGATGACACAAATGGAAAAATGCCCCATGTTCATGGATTAAAATAATCAACATAGTTAAGATGCCCATCCCACTCAAAGAAATCTACAGATTTAGCACAATACCCATAAAGTTAACAGCATCATTCTCAGACCTGGAAATGATAATACAGTAATTCATATGAAAATATAAACGACCACAAATAGCCCAAACAATCCTCTGCCAAAAAAAACAAACTGAGAGGTATCACACTTCCAGTTTTTAAACTTTATTATAAGGCTACAATAATAAAAACATCTGGTATTGGTACAAAGACAGGCAATAGACCAATGGAAGAGGATAAAGATTTGGAAGCAAGACCACAATTTCTCAACCAACTTATCTTCAATAAAGTCTCCACCAACAGCCACTTGAGAGAGGAGAACCTATTCAGCAAACAGTGTTTGGAAAACTGGCTGACTACATGAGAAAGATTAAAACAAGACCCTACCCATCACCATACACAAAAATCAACTCTAAATGGATCAAAGACCTAAGTGTAAAACCTCAAACTATAAGAGCCTTAGAAAATGCAGGAGAAATGCTTATGGAAATTGAAACTGACATCCAATTCCTAACCAAAACCCCAAGTGTCCATGCCATAAGAGATAAGATAAACAAATGGGGCCTCATCAAACTGAAAACCTTCTGCAAAGTAAAAGGAAACCATCAAGAGAGTAGAGAGACAGCACACAGACTGGGAAATAATATTTGCCAACTGTACATGTGACCAATGACTAACATCTAGGATCTAAAAGAAACTCAAATGTGCTGGAAAAAAACAAAAAACAAAACTTTATTAAACATATGAATAGACACTTCTCAAAAGAATTCATATGAGCAGCCAACAGATATATAAAAATGCTCAGCCTCACTTATCATCAAAGAAATGCAAATTAAAATCACACTGAGATACCACTTATATCCGGTCAGAGTGGACATGATCAATAACTCAAAAAACAATTGATGCTGGAGAGGATGCGGAGAAAAGGGAACACTTCTACACTGCTGGTGGGAGTGTAAACTAGTACAACCTGCCAATTCCTAAAATCTAAAAATCGACCTTGCATACTACCCTCCAATTCCCCTACTGGGAATATATCTGGAGGAATTCAAATAACTCTTTGAAAAAGATACCAACACGCCCATATTTATTGCAGCCATTATTCACAATAACAAAAACATGGAACCAACCATGCTAGCCATTAAAAGAGGACTGGATTTTTTAAATGTGGTATATACACAATGGAATATTACACAGCCATAAAGAACAACAAAATTATGAACTTTGCAGTAACTTGGATGGACTGAGTCTATACTACTCAGTGCTCTATCACAGAAACAAAGAATTTAGTATCACATGTTCTCACTCATAAGTGAACATTGAACGATTATTATGATAGGAATTAGTAGGAAACTGCCAGAGGAGGGAGGGGGGACACACCTCATCACAAGGGATCCTATATAATGATCACTTGTATACCTAATCCTGAATCATACCCCATATATTTAAAATTTTTAAAAATTAAAAAGAAAGGAATTGTAGTAGTGGGACACTGCCAGGAGAAGGAAGTTGCACATAAGATCAATAAGGGCACCCAATCTCAAGCCAGGTGAAATAGGGATCAAAGGGAGGTCTAAGCTTTACCTGCACAATAACCATTTATGTAGCTAACCCTGAATTGTTTCCCACATCTTTAACATTTTTTTAAAGCTCAAATATAAAATGAGTCTTTTGTACACAGCATCTAAATTCATTTCTCGGTATCCAGCACTTTGGGAGACCGTGGTGAGAGGACTCCCTGAGCCCATGTGTTCTAGACCAGCCCAGGCAACTTGGCCAGAACTCATCTTTACAATACATGAAAAAAATTATCTGGGCATCATGGTGCATGCCTGTAGTTCCAGCTATTTGAAAGGCAGGGGCAGAAGGATCACCTGAGCCCAACAGATCAAGGCTGCAGTGGCCATGAGCACACCACGGCACACCAGCCAGGCAACAGAGTGAGACTCTAATCAAAAATAAATAAATAAATAAAATCCATGATCCTCAAATAGTGTTGAATTTTCATATAAATTATACACATTCTCTTATATATTTTCAATCATTTCTCAATACCATAATACTTAGTAAAATACAAATCCCATATAAATGTTATACTGTATTGTTTAGGGAATAACTACATAGAAAAAAATCGACAAGTCCAGTGCAGACACAACCATTCATTATTGTTTTTATTATTTTCAGTCTGTGGTTGGTTGAATCCATGGGAGTGGAACCCATGATACAAAGGATGTCTGTAACTGGATCATTGAACAATTTATTCTAGGCCAGTCACAGTGGCTCATACCTGTAATCCCAGCATTTTCGGAGGTTTTGGGGAGAGGACTGCCTGAGCCCAGGGGTTTGAGACCAGCCTGGGCAACTTGGCAAGACCACCTCACTACAATAAATCAAAAAAATTAGGGGGGTGTGGTTATACACACCTGTAGTTCCAGCTACTTGGAAGGCTGAGGTGGATGGATTGCCTGAGCACAGCAGGTTAAAACTGAGGTGGCTGTGAGCCCGCCACTGTACTCCAACCTGGATGACAGAGTTAGAAAAAAATAAAAAGATCCTATCTCTGTCTTATATATAAAGTGCTTAATCCATTTACATAGTTTAAGTAATGATAAGATACAATGTACATATGCCATTCTTCCATTGCTGCCTTCTTTTGTTTGAAATATAGTTTATTGTACTGTGTTAATTCCCTTACTGTTTGTTTTATGATACATTTTGTTATCTTCTTAATAGTTGCCCTCAAGATTACAGTAAACATCTTAAAACAATCTAGGTCAAATTAATATTAATTTAACTCTAGCAGTATAGAAAGCTTTTGTTCTATGCATCCTGATTCCCTCCTGACTTTGAACTGTTCATTGCCTTACAAATCACATGTTTATATGGTATATGCCCATCAACACAAAGCTATAATTATTGTTTTATGCAGTGGTATTCTAGAACAGATAAGATTACAGACAAAATATACATTTATTGTCTTATATTTACCTATGTTGTTAATTTTAGAACATTTTATTTCTCTGAAAAAAGAATATTAGTCAAAAGAATATTAGTTCTTTCATTAAAGCTTGAAAAATTCCCTTAGAATTCTTTTGTATGGAAGATCTCATAATCAGTTCTATGTTTTTCTTTATCTTGGAATATCTTAGCTTCTCCTCCATTTTTGGAGTAGATTTGTTGAATATAAAATTATTGGTTGACACTCTTTTTTCCTACAGCACTTTGAATATGTGTGAGAAGTCAGTTTTTAACCATATTGACAATTACACACACACACACACACACACACACACACACACACACACACATACATATATATAAAGATTCTGTCTTGTTTCATTAAAGAATCTCTTTGTTTTCAACAATTTGATTATACTGTGTCTAGATGTGTATTTCTTTGAGGTCATTACACTTGGAATTTGGTGAGATTCTTTGATTTATAAGTCAAATTTGAGAAGTGATGGCTCATTTCTTAAAAGATTGTTTCACCCCACTTCTCCAATAAAAACACTTTGAGGTAAAATATCTCAAAATGAAATCATTAAAAAAAACCCTTTAACATCTGTTTTAAAGGCAGAAAGCTAAGTGCTAATATATAAATGTAGGCCACATCTCTCCTCTAGCAGTTTTCATCTTGATCAGGTTTCAACAGAAAAAGCAAATAAGAGAATCAGATGTGAAATGACTATCTACACAGGAAGTACCAGCACAGATTATTAATATAAATACTTAATGCAGTAAGAAATAAGATATCCAATGTATGCATTAAAAAATATTAAAATCACTATAGGTATATAGTTCAGTAGAAACTTTAAAAATGAAGTAAATCAATTGTCATTATTCACAGATTTCTCATTTGTAAGTTCACCTACCTGCTAATGTTTATTTGTAGTCTCTAAACCAATAACACAGGACTTTCATAATCATTTGCAGACAAGTGAATAGAAAAAAACTTGTCACCCAATGTGTACATTCCTAGCTGAGTAAGAACAAGGCAATTCTCCACCTTCTCTTTCAGCTATTATACTATAGACAATTGTCCTTTATGTGGTCTAGCTAGTGCCACATTTTTCTCTCTTTTGTGCTTTCTGTTAGTGATGTTGGTATTTTAAATGCTTTCAAGCACAAGTGCTAGAGTGCTGTCTGGTGTCCCTAAGTGCAACAAGGCTGTAATATACTTTAGGGAAAACATGGCTGAGGTAAGTTTTGTTCAGGCGAGTTATAGTGATGTTGACCATGAGTTCAGTGTTAATGAATCAATGATATACATTGAATAATGTGCTTTTAAATAGAAATATCAATAAAATTGGACTATTCATGGAATGTCTAACAAAAAATGATATAATCAGGGACTCCTAAAAATAATCCACTATATCAACTAGGAGCAATGGTTTAGTATTTGCTAATTTGGTGTTTGTGGTGACTCTACAGAATGTAACTACTGTGAATAACAAGAATCAACTCTACATATTAACCCAGGTAGAAAGGCAATTGACAATTTAACAGTTGAATAGATACAGATGAAGAATTAGTATAATGCAATCTTGATCTATAGAAACTCAAAAAAAATCACAAATAAAACAGAGATGAACTATGTGAAAAATTATTTAACTGTCCTTTCTAGCAAATGGATTTAATTAACCACTATTAAGATTAAAGAAGGTTCCTAAAAAAAAAACTTTTAGGCTCAGAGCAGTGACTCACAGCTATAATAATAGCACTTTGGGAGGGTGAGGTGAGAGGACTACCTGAGCTGACGCGTTAGAGACCAGCCTGGGTAACTTGGCGAGATCTTATCTCTACAATAAATCAAAAAATTAGCAGGGTGTGGTGGCACACACCTCTAGTTCCAGTTACTTGGAAGACTGAGGCAGAAGAATTGCTAGAGTCCTGCAGATCCAGGCTGCGGTGGCTGTGAGCATGCCATTGCACTCCAGCCTGGGTGACAGAATGAGACTCCCACATAAAACAAAACAAAACTAAACTCAAACATTTGCTCAAATAATCTTCACAATGATTCTATAAAATAGGAATTATGACAGCTGTTTTTCACAAATGATAAAACTTTCTCAGAGATTAACCATATTAACTTAGAGGCAGAAGCAGGTTCTTCTTACTCCACAGTCCATACACTCACCGCTTGGGTAAAGCTATTTGCAGATGACAAAAAACTCAACTAGAAAACAGAAAGAAGTCAATTTATAACCTATGTATAATAACATGAGTAGAATGAAGTGACAAAATAAACATTTATTTTTAAACTTTTGTTCTCTTGCAGTGGCCGGGAGCGGCCACTGCACTCCAGTCTGGGCGACAGAGTGAGACTCCAACTCAAAAAATAAAAAATAAAAATAAATAAATAAATAAGTAAATAAATAAAATAAAATCAGAAGTGCTGCATCTAGTGCAGCTGGGTGGTAAAGAATTCTGAAAGAGGAACAGTGCAGTATAGCACAATTCACAAGACACTTTCGTGTTAGAACACGGGGGGGCAGAAAGTATTTTGTCTCATGGAACAAAGGTCTTGAGTTTCTTATCCACCAGACTTTTATTAGTACAAAATGACATAATTAAGTAAGCTTTCAAGGACAAAGTACAGGTAGTGTAAAGAAAACTCCCTATTTTAATCTTATAAAGTTTTGTGATAAAGCATGACTGTTTACAAGATAGAATGCAGCTGCTTGCAAGATAATGTAGAAATTCTTATCTATTTTAACAAAACAGACACTGCACTTTAGAACTTGCCTCAGCATACAGGCCTATCTGGTTTTGCCATTATAGGCATTCTTCACTGGTTGTGACTTTGCTCGTACACCAGTATGTTTTCAGCAGAGTTCAAGCAGGGTAGTGGTCTCCAACATCTTCCCCTTTTATAATTGCTGCATAATGGCCACCATAGTAATTTTTGATTGAAGAGCCTCATTTGACTTCTATTGGTTAATACATTTCTGCAGACTGCACAAAAAAGAAAAGAAACAGTCACAGCCACAATAAGTGAAGTAACAAAAGTAATGTTTTGGTTTTTTAACCATGTTTGTGGATTGAAAGTTTGAAATCAGTTACTATACTTTCAATGATTTGGTTATTAGAAGTATATAATTGCATAGAACTCAATTGTTGTATATCTTATTGTAAAGCAAGGATATCTAAAGTTGCATTATGCCAGGCTCGGTGGCTCAGTCTGTAATCCCGTGCCTTGGGAGGCTGAGGTGAGTGGATTGCCTGAGCCCATGGGTTCAAGACCCACCTGGGCAACTTGGTGAGACCTCATCTCTACAATAAATCAAAAACTAGCCGGGCATGGTAGTGCGCGCCTGTAGTTCCAGCTACTTGGAAGGCTGAGGCGGAAGGATCGCCAGAGTCCAGCAGGTCGAGGCTGTGGTGGCTGGGAGTGGCCACTGCACTCTAGTCTGGGCAACAGAGTGAGACTCCAACTCAAAAAAAAAAATAAAAAAAATAAAGTTGCATTATATTGTCCCCATACTTCTAAAACATGGGCCTTAATCTTACTCCAATCATAGTCACTACTCTTATACTTAAGGGGGATAATATAGTGAATAGCAACACTATAATGATGAGAAAGTTCCATTTGGGTATGAATGTTCTCTAATTCTTTACCCATACAAAACACCACTTTTTTTTTTTTTTTTTTTTGAGTTGGAGTCTCACTCTCTTTTTTGGAGTCTCACTCTCTTTTATTGAGTCTCACTCAATAAAGGTCATTCTAGGGGATGTCACAGCTGAAATTGAGGAACAGTTTATTGGAAACTGGAGGAAAGGCAATCCCTGTTATAAAGTGGCAAAGACTTCTGCTGGATCATGTTCTAGTGTGTTCTGGAAGGCAGAGTCAATGAGCAATAAAATTGGATATTTAGCAGAGATTTCTAAGCCTGCTTCTAGGTTTTCTCTACTTGTGCTATTAATACAGATAAAGCAAGAGGTGGTGGCAGTCACACACAGTAGGGCTAAAGTAAAAGTTAAATCAATCTTCCTAAGGGAATTGAGGGATGTCTGACTGGCAAAGTAGTGGCCTTAGAGGTGATATCTGCGATGACCAGGGGCAGGTTTCTTAACATTTTTCATGAACACTGATTCTTATGTATGCTACTAAAGATATCAGGAAGAACATAAACCCAGAAACAGTTACAGCTCCTGGCAGTTCCCTAGTAAGTCTGGTGACATAGAGCTTTATGCTTCTGACCAATGCACACTTCATTTCCGGGGTGATATCCAGATGCAACGCTAACATGCTGTCATCCAACTTTCCAGGTGGGACATTGACCATCTGGTACTTGGGAAATCCATATACTACCCACGGAGAGGGAACCCTCAGGTGCACACAACACCTACTCTGTGTTTTATTGTTAATGGTCCCTTCATAGGTATAGAGGCATTGGCATTGGTAGCAAGTCTCAGCCTGTCACACAAACTGTTTCTCCCATATAATATTCATGAAGTCTCTAGGTGGCTAGCAATAGTCCAGTCCTCATTTCCATCATTACCACTGGGACACTCTTCATGTAATCAAGTGTGGTATGTTAAAGTAGCATCCCACCAAGGTTTTGTTAGTTGTGATGACACTTTTGCTTCAGTGTCAAGTTAAATTAAAACACCCAGACGGTGGGTGCCAAATACTCAATTGGTAAGTCAGGATTTGGGTTCTGTTGGTATATGAGGAAATACTCCTCAAAACCTGGAAAATATTTAAAATGTGTATTTCTTACATGTTTAAACTTCAGTCATCTTCAAACTATTCTTCATTTGATGTCATATACCTATTGAGACACTTTTTACACTGCTCAAAATGACTTTTGATTTGTCAACTTTGATGCCATTTAAGGTGCTTGTTTTTTGGTTTCCCCTCTCCCATATTGGCAAAATGTTCCCCTTTGAGAACTTTTTTCATCTGAAGAAGCAAAAAAAAGGTCGCTCAGGTGAGACTGGGTGAATAGGGAGGGCAAAGCACAGGGGCAATGCCATTTAGGTCAATAACTGCTGAACACTAAGAACAATGTGAATAAGTGCATTGTCATGGTGAAAGCACCAGTCATGTGTTTGCCACAACTCAGGACATTTCCACAAATCATTACACAACATTCTCAAGACTTCCAGATAACAACCAATGGATTCTTAGAACACACTCACCTAGCAGGGGAAGCCTGTACTACAAGAGGCCTGTACTCCAAAAGACAATTCTGGGTTTTTTTGGAGGGGAGTTACTCCTCATACACTGTAGTGTTAAAGTGCTGGTGTATTTTATCAGTAAGAGAGGGTCACTCTAGTTGGTGACAAAAGAGAGGGTCACTCTAGTTGGTGACACAAGGACCAGGATGGCAGATCCAGCCTTCATCAGATTACTCACTGAGGTGACAACTGGGGACAGCCTTAGGAAGGCATTATGCTTCCAGGTTTCTGCTGCCATGCGTTTATGAAAAAGCAGTGTGACAGGTTACTGTCCTTCCCCCAACTCTCTCGGGGCCTCAGTGTTTGCTACCTTTTAGATTGGGGTTGGGCTGAGTTGATGTAGGGACCAAGTCTGTGCCAATCCATTAGCGGACACAAAATTTTCAACCTCCATTTTTCAGTCCAGAAGAGAAGTCATGTCCTATACAAATGTGACATGTCTGACCACATTGCACACATGACTGGAAGGATCAGATGTCTCTGGTATCATAGAGAGATCCTAGCACCCTGGTCCTTTTCCGTACTCCTTTTTTTTTTTTTGAGTTGGAGTCTCACTTTGTGGCCCAGACTGGAGTGTGGTGGCACGCTCCCGGCCACCGCAGCCTTGATCTGCTGGGCTCCGGCGATCCTTTTGCCTCAGCCTTCCAAGTAGCTGGAACTACAGGCACGCGCTACCACGCCTGGCTAATTTTTTGATCTGCTGTAGAGATGAGGTCTCGCCAAGTTGCCCAGGCGGGTCTCGAACCCGCGGGCTCAGGCAATCCACTCACCTCAGCCTCCTAAGGCATGGGATTACAGGCTGAGCCACCGAGCCCAGTCTTCCCTACCCCTTCTTTAATGGACTTCAGTTTTGTGAAATAATATTTAGAGTCAAAGAAATGTAACAGTAAATCATCATATGATCTTAGGTAATCATTGAAGAAAATTAGAAGAAAAAAGCAAAATAACCCACAAATGGGAGGAGTGAATATAATGTGATAACCTTAATTAGTGATGTGGGACAGAGACTATCTTCTTTAATTATTTATTCATTAACATAGTAAATAGTAATGTGGTTCAAAGTACACTGTACAAAAACATATACCTGGTATATCTGATGTACAAGATTAGAAATGGAACAAAAAGCTCTTAAACATTTTCGCATGTTTTCTTTGATGAAAAAGTACTTTACCATTTTGCCAAGGGCACTTTGCAGTGTGTTCATACTCTTTTATTTCTCATCTGCTAATGGATGAGGCAGAATGTACCAGTGGAATCCCTGCTATGTTCACTGCTGAAAGAAGTATCTCTCAAATGCATACTGACACCTCTTGAGGACAAAGACATTCCCACAACCATTATATTTTTAGTCACTATGAGCTCATTGTGAACCCATGGTGGTCACTGATAACAAGGTCCCTCTTCTGAAAAAGGCTTTCCTATTCTCTGCATTCAAAGGATTTCAGAGTTGATACTTACCCAAATAATCACACCTAGACACTTCTGCTCAAGTCTTTTCCACATTAAATGTGTATTTTCTAACTTGTGCTTATAACATGAAAGATGTAATTGATTATTGAAGTCACACAAGGTATCTGCACAGTCACCATATTAACAGGGCTTTCCTCCTGCATGAGTGCACTAGTGCCTAATATATTGTGACTCCCTGTGGAAGGACTGTCCACCTTCATTGAAATTTCTTGTTTCTCTTTTATGTGTATTTTCTTATGTTTAACAAGACATGTAGGAGTATGATTTCTCACACTCGTCAGTCATAGGGCCTCTCTTCTGTATGAGTTCTATGATGAAAGATGAACATTGACTTTGTAATGAAGGCTTGCCTGTCACCACATTTATAGGGTTCCTCTCCTGAGTGAATTCTCTGGTGTCTAATGAGCCCAGACATCTGTGAAGAGGTCTGTCCACATTTCAAACACACAAAAGGAGTCTGTCCTGTCTGAATCTCTGATGTGCTATGAGGCAAGCCTTTTGGCTGAAGACCTTGCCATAGTCAGTGCAGCCACAGGATTTCTCTCCAGTGTGAGTTTGTTGATGTATGAGATTGCCCTTCTAGATGAAGCCTTTTCCACATTTACAGCATGTAGAAAGCTTAACTCTGGTGTGAGTTCTTTGATGTATAAGGAGATCATCCTTCTGGATGAAACCTTTTCCACATTCACTGCATGTATAAGGTTTCTCTCCAGTATGGATTCACTGATACAAAATGAGCAGTGATTTTCTGGAGAAACTTATCCCATATTCACTGCACTCATGGGGTTGGTCCCCTTTGTGATTTATTTGAAGTTCAGTGAGCCTGTGCCTTTTGTATAAGGATTTTCCACATACACTATATTCATGGGATTTCTTTCCCATATGAATTCTCTCATGCTCAGTGAGCTGAGACTTCTTGAGGAAAGGTTTCCTACATTCAGTGCATTCAGGGGCTGTGTCTATATTATGTGCTTGCTGATGTATACAAAACCGCGACTTAGTGCTAATGAGCTTTCTATTGTCACAGGATTCCACTTCAGTATGAGTTTGTTCATGATTGTCATGGAGAAAGTTTCTCCCATCTCCATTAAGTTCAGCAGGTTCCTTTATGTTGCATCTTCAGCTCTGGCTGGTTAAAGCTAAATATGATTTCAAAGTTTTTCCATGCTTATAGCCTTTTTCCAGCCCTTTCAGCATTTTTTTGTTTTTCCAAGTGCTGCCACAGGTGATCATCAGCTATCACAATTTCTTTTTTTTTTTTTTTTTTGAGTTGGAGTCTAACTCTGTCGCCCAGACTGGAGTGCAGTGGCTGCTCCCGGCCACCACAGCCTCGAACTGCCAGGCTCCAGCAATCCTTCCGCCTCAGCCTTCCGATTAGCCGGAATTACAGGCATGCGCTACCACGCCTGGCTGATTTTTGATTTATTGTAAAGATGAGGTCTCGCTCCCAGGCGGGTCTATGTTGCCCAGGTTGGGTTAGAACTCCTGGGTTCAAGTAATTCTCCTGCCTTGGCCTCCCAAAGTGCTGTGATGCATTCTCTAAACAACCAAAATGTGATCTCCACTGTTTACCCCTCTTGCTGGTTCTCTCTCACTTACCTTGATGGCTTGGAATATGGATTTTACCTTCCAATGTTCATTGTGGTACTTTTTGTTCCAACTGGAGACATTATCAGGTTTGCTGGCTTCATACCCTGTACATGGGAAATGGCAGGCAATTCAAAATCACTGAATTGTACTATGTGTCTGATCATATGAGAAAGGTACATTTCAGGAATTGCATAATTTGTATTTTTGTAAAGTAAAGGCTTGTTTTATTTTTTATTCTTTTATATAATTTTTGAAATTTTATAATAGGGGAAGGGTCTTGCTATGTTACCCAGGCTGGTTTTGAGCTTCTGGCCTCAAGCTCCTGGACTCTTCCCACTTTACCTCCCAAAGTCCTGAGATTACAACAGGTCCAGCCACCATGCCCAGCCTAAAGGCTTTTTTCTTTTTTTTGAGTTGAAGTCTCACTCTCTCACCCAGACTGGAGTGCAGTGGCTGCTCCCAGCCACCGCAGCCTCGACCTGCTGGGCTCCAGAGATCCTTCTGCCTCAGCCTTCCAAGTAGCTAAAACTACAGGCATGCGCTAGCATACCTGGCCAATTTTTTTATTTATTGTAGAGATGATGTCTCGCCAAGTTGCCCAAGTGGGTCTTGAACCTGTGGGCTTAGGCAATCCGCTCACCTCAGCCTCCCAAAGCGAGGGGTTACAGGCTGAGCCACTGAGCCCAGCTTAAAGGCTTTTTTCTAAGATGACAGTAGATTATACCTCCTCCTCAGGAACTTAGGGAAAGGGGTAAGAATCTACCACTTATGACAAACCAAAGCTTTTGGAAACTGTGAAAGAAAAGGCCACTGAATGAGCACCCTTCAGGTGACAGAGGGCAGCTGTTCTCACCTAGTGACCTCGGGTTGCTTTAGTTCTGTAACATCACATCCCAGTACAAGTTCTTCTGAACAGGGTCCAGAAGCTGCCACTCCTTCCAGGTGAATTCCATGACCACACCCTTCATTGTGAGCGATTCCTGTAAAAACACACTCCTATTGAATGTGTTTATTTATCAAAGTGTAAGGAATGTAAAAGTTATTCTGTTCATTTTCATCATGTACAATGCATCTGTGGAGTTGTCCCTTGGTATACTAAAGGATGGGCCCTAGGATTCCCTGCTTGTACCAAAAGAGCATACCGAAGTCCTGCAGTCAGCCCTGAAGAACTGCTAATATGAAAAGTTGGTGTACCAAATATGTAAACTTTGAATTTGGCAAAGACTGTATTTTTGAGTCACATTTGGATAAAAGTAGACCCACTCAGTTCAAACTGTAGTGTTCAGAGTCAACTGTATTCCTACTTTTTTCAATATTCTGCAAAAGCAGCAAAGTCATATTTTAAAATTCTGTAACTGTGGCTGAGTGTGATGCCTCATGCCCATAATCCCACACTTTGGGAGGCTAAAATGAGAGGATTGCCTGAGCCCAGGTGTTTAACACCAGCCTGGGAAACTTGGAAAGACCTAGTCTCTACAATAAAGAAAAAAAAAAATAGCTGGGTGTGGTGGTGCATGCCTGTCCAACTACTTAAAAGGTTGTTGTGGAATGATTGCCTTGAGCATGCCACTGCACTCCAGCTTGCACAACAGAATGAGACTCTGACTAAAAAAAAAAAAAAAAAAAATTCATCTGTATCAGTGCAGTTATCCATTAATTCAAGAAATCCTGTTTCAATATGTGGTCATTAAATCCTCTTGCTACCTGAGAACAACTGCAGTGTATTTCTGCATTTACTTGCCATCACTGTATTTTTTGCAAGAAATGCTAGTGACATAGTCATTGAGTGAATGCAGAATAATCTAGCATAATTTCCTCATGTAAACAAGGCCATACTGTTAAACAAAACAACAAAGTTGTCATTGGATCTGAAAAAAGAAGTTATAATACATAGGAGCATTTATGTACATTCTATATATTGTATGTGTATATATTCATACAAACATGAGTGCCACACATAAATACACATATAGACACAAACATCCTCACAGGTACATGTCTAGAACACAAAAAATAACCATTTGTTTACATTATTCTAGGGAATTAAGAAAAGAAGTACAAAAGGTAACTTATTTTATCACTATTCAGTTTTAGTCTTGTAAATTAAAAATGCGTCCATGAGAACAGGCACAGTGGCTCACGCCTATAATCCTAGCACTTTGGGAGGCTGAGGTGAGAAGACTGTCTGAGCCCAAGGGATTAAGACCAGCCTAAGCAACTTGGTGAGACCTCTCCACAAATCAAAAAATTAGCTAGGCATGGTGGCTCAAGCCTGTAGTTCCAGCTATTTGGAAGGCTGAGTTGAAAGTATCCCCTGATCCCCAGTAGGTCGAGGCTGCTGTAGCTGTGAGCATGCCTCTGCACTCCAGCCTGAGTGACAGAGTGAATCTCCAACTCAAAAAACTAAAAATGTATACATGAGTCTGTGGTTCTTTCTGATACCAAATACATAATGTCTTTTCCAACATCAAATTTCCAACTCTCTTATTCTCTGACGCCAACTGGGTATCCTACAGTCCAATCCTATGCTAACACTAACTCCCAGAATTATCAGACTGCACAGGTTTAAGGGCTCGGCCCCACACAACTGTCCTCACAGCAGGTGCCAGTTGCAAGCAGTGGGTCTCCAGCTTTCCTGAACTTCTGTCTGACTTGGCTAAAATGTAGGAGTTACCATGACTTCCTCTGTCAGGTATAATTTTGTGTCAACTTGATGGACTGACAAGCCTAACTCCAATTTCAAGCACTAGGTCTCCAGGTTTTCTGAACTTCTGACTTAGCAACAAATGTGGGAGTTGCCATGAAAACCCCCATGAGGTTTGGTAATTTGATAGAATGACTCACAGAACTCAGGAAAATGTCACACTTACTGTTCTAGTTTATTATAAAGGATGCAAATGAGAGAGGAGATAGCTAGAGAAAAGCTTGGCAGACAGACAGGGCAGGTCCCTCAGTATCAGGTCTCCCTGCAGGCCTCTGGGACTGATACACTTGCATTGGTAAATAAGCTCCCTAGAAGTCCCTCAAGCTAGAGCTTAAGTACTCACTGCTGGGATAGAAAAACAACCAATCAACTCACTGCCAAATGCCGACCAATCAGCTCACCATTAAACACCTACCTCCTCTTGATATGTTCCTAGTACTGACCAATCAGTACAGCTAGTGTCAGCCAATCAGTTCACAGCTAATGTGAGCCAATTTGCTCAGTCTGAGAGTTATAAAAGCATAAGGTTTCATCTCCAAATCGGCAACCCCGTCAGGTCTCCTTCCACTGTGGAAACTTCTGTCCTCTCAATAAATCCTGCTTTCTCATTTTCTGGCAATCTCAGTTCCTCATTTCCACTTTTCATGAAACAAGAACCTCAACTTGAAGAACTGCTGAAGATCATCTGTGTAGAAGATCCATGCATGCCAGGGGCTGTTTGCCAGACACTGGAGTCAGTTTAACAGGGAGATCTACCAGCAGAAGCGGAGACGCCAAAACTGAGATACACCTGGAGTTAGGCGTGCCAGTCCACTTAATCAGCAACACTCTCAAAGCTTTGCTTGCCAGCTCATTAGAGCCAACACTTCTGGGGCTAGGTTTGTCAGCCCATCAACCTGACACTCTCTGAGGCTCGGCTACCTGACCCATTGAGCTGACACTCTCAAAACCCAGAATGACTTGAAAAATCAGTATCACAAATAAACAGCCAGAAGAAGAGGTAGAGAAGTCCAAAGGGTCCCAAGCACAGGAGCCTTAGTTCCCAAAGTGTTGGAATGCACCCCAAATTTCACATCTCCAAACTCCAAGGAGGTTCCTAAGGTGGTATCATTGCTATGCATGTTCAATTAAATTATTAACTATTGACAACATAAACCACAGGATGGAGGTGGGGTTGAAAATTCCAACTCTCTAACCAATGCTTGATCTTTCCAGTGACAAGACTCCACCCTGGAGATATCTAGGGGCCTACCCCAAGTTACCTCATTAGCATAAACCAAGGATAATTAAAAGAGTTTGGTTATTAATAACAAAAGATACTCCTATTGCTCAGGAAATCCTAAGGGTTTTAGGAGCTCTGTGCAAGGAACAAAAGACAGAGACCAAATTTATTATACCACAATGAGTCATTTCTGTGATTAAAAAAAATAAAAGCGGGTCATTGCTTTGTTAAACTCTGCTGTCTCCATGTGGCTCCTTGAGCTATGGCAACCACGTTTTCTTAGCTTTGGACCCCTCCCTTACCTTGGAGAGGTGAATCTCTCTCTAAATAAAACAGGGTGAGATGTTAAACACTGCTGCCCTGCTTGAACTCTGCTGAAAACATACTTGGTGTATGTGCAAAGTCACAACCAGCCAAGAATACTTATAATGGCAAAGCCAGATAGGCATGTATACTGAGGCAAGTTCTAAAAGTGTAGTGTCTGCTGTGTTAGAATATATTGTCTTGCAAGCAGTTGCACTATATCTGGGAAACAGTCATGCTTCAACACAAATGTTTACTATGATAAAACAAGGAGTTTTCATTCCACTGTCTGTACTTTGTCCTTGAAGTCTTATTTAGCTACATCATTTTATACTAATAAAATTCTGGTTGGTAAGAAACTCGGGACCTTTATCCTGTGAGGCAAAGTGACTTCTGGCTCCCTCACCTTCTAGTTCTAAAAGTGTTTTGTGAATTGTATTATAATGCCCCATTCCTCTTTCAGGATACTATACCATGCAGTCATGTTGGATGCAGGAGCATACAAGTTGTCATTGTACAGATAAAGTTTGGGCCTACCTTTGTGAAGGAAACCAGAAAACAAGCTGACAAGGTCCTTGTGTTCTTTGGCTTGTGTTCAGGGAAACAAGCCTACATTTCCTTTGTCTCCCCTGCCCTTTTAGTTGCATTTCTATGGACAGTCAAGTGGCATTGGCCCAGAACCTGCTCATCCTAAGTGATTGCCTTGCTTAGCATAGATGCTAAGATATGCATAGTTTAGTCATTGATACTTACCCTACTTGTGTGATTTAACTCAGACATTAACATATCCTGCTTATATGGTTTTGCCTTCCTTTGTGAGATTTTTGTCCTATATAAGAGGCATGCAGTAAAAATAAAAAGTTCTCTCAAAGTTCTCTCTCACTCTACCTGGGAGAGGACCCTCCCAATCCTGCTATTTCTCTGTCTCTTTCTTTTCTCATTCCCTCCCCCAAACTTAGACCCTGATCAGTGGAGTATGGACCCCCGCACCTTTGGACCCCACTTTGCATGGTTTGAAATCAGGTATCCTTATTAATGTTATATACCAGGCACCCCTGACCATTTTTCTGCTACTGACAATCCCTTTTTTATAGTATTATGGTAAATGATCAGGGTTCTCTCATGAGTGTGTACATATGGTACGCAATTCTTTGTTTCTGTGATAAATCTGAGTATTATAGATTCTAAATCCATCCAAGTTGCTGTGAAATCTGTAATGTTGTTCGTTATGGTTGCATAATATTCCATTGTGTACATGTACAGTTTTTTATCCAGTACAGTTTCGATGGGTAACATGGTTGGTTGCATGTTTTTGAGACTGCTACAATAACATGCGTGTGCAGGTATCCTTTATGTAGAGTAATGTAAGTTTGTCTGGGTATATTCCCAGAAGGAAGATTACTGGATCATATGGAAGGACAATTTCTAGTTGTTTTAGAAATCACCACACTGTTTTCCATAAAGGTTGAACTAGTTTGCATTCCCACCAACAGTGTAGAGGTGTTTCCTTTTCTCCGCATCCTTGACGGCATCTGTTGTTTTTTGTTTTATTAATGATGGTAAGGACAATATTTTTGGCTGCACCTTTATCAGGTGCACCAGTCTCTACACCCCAGCGTAATGAAACTTAATACTCTGAATGTGAAGCAGAAACAGCAAGAATGAGAGACAAAAGGTGGGGAAGGTGAACCAGCATGGAAGAAGCCTCAGTAGCTGTGGACTTCTCAGACAGATTAATTCAGGATCCTAGAGAAGTTGAAGATCTGGGCATTTTTTTCTGTAAAATCATGTGTGTCCACATACCTGTGTGTATAGGTATAATGTGGGCCAAATAGCAGCCTCCTAGAACATATGTACATGTCCTAACCCCTACAAACCACTGAATTTGACCCTATTTGGAAAAAGGGTCTTCGCAGATGTAGTTGAAAATCTCAAGATTATATCATGCTAAACTATTTCTGTGGGTCCTATGTTCACTGACAAGTGTTGTTATAAGAGACACAGAGGCCTGGGTGGTGGCTCAAGCCTGTAATCCTAGCACTAAGTATATACACATATATACATAAACATATACATAAAGTACTATGTAGATCTAGTAACAGGATTAGTTGAATGAATATTAGAATATACATCCAATGCAATACTGTGCAGCTATTATAAACATTCAATTTTTGTGGTGCAGTGGCTCACATCTGCAATCCTAGTGCTTTGGGAGACCAAGTCAGCAGGATCGCTTGAGGTCAGGGGATGAAGAAAAGCCTGGGTAATATAATAAGACCCCATTTCTACCAAAAACAAATTTTCAAAATTCTATACTTAGTTTAAAAAAACCATGCAAGTGAAAGTTGTAGCGAGGATAGTTGTTTTTCTGCCACAATGTGAGTGTGTGTATATATATACATACGAACACCCACGGAGACACACATACAAAAATATCCACATGAAAATATTAATATGATTATATCTAAACATTAGGTAGGCCATTTTTATTCTCTTGATTATTTTTCATAAGTATGTAAACAATTTTAATGGAAAATACTGTTGCCAAATCATACTGTAAGTATGTGATCTTTTTAAGCTTTCATTATTAAAAAAGTAAAATGATAGAAAATAAATTTTACAAAGTATAAAAGTACAAATACAGGAAAAATAGCAATTATTATTGAGTTAGAAATACTATGTACATACCACTAGCCACAACTGTATACATTTTAAGTCCCTTTGTTTACAACAACCTTGAGAGAGGAACTTAACTTCTCTTTGCACAAATGAAGAAATAAAACTCAGGCTTATTATCTCACCCAAGTCATTCAGCAGAGCAAGAATCCACACTAAAAAGCCAGAGTCATTTCTTCTCAAAATCCACATGCTTGCCACTGG
This sequence comes from Carlito syrichta, assembly GCF_000164805.1. Lineage (NCBI taxonomy): Eukaryota > Metazoa > Chordata > Mammalia > Primates > Tarsiidae > Carlito > Carlito syrichta. The sequence goes on from NW_007246544.1 coordinate 67,002, forward strand.
GCCAATATGATTTGGAGATGCCAAATTGTTCATTTAGAAAATATAAAGAAATCAATTAAAAAGTTATTAGTAAAGCTTTAACTGTATTAAAATTTTAGCAAAACATAGGAATGCTTAAGTATTTAAGGGAATGTATACTGATATCTGCAACTTTCTTTGAAATTTGCCAACAATTATTAAAAGAAAATAAGATGAATGAATGAACAGAGATGGATAAGTCACATACTATAATGTTAATATTACAATCTATGTTAATATTACAACTTGTGTTCACTGCAAAAATTATTCAACTTTGCTATATATCTGACATTTTTCATAATAAAATGTTTTGTGCAAAATCTATTATAGTAACAAAAGGAAATAAATAACCAAGTCAATTTGCAGCAAGAAGGAAGAAACCTCAACTCTTAAAGAAAGTCGCTCACTTATTAAATCTTTAATCTTCCTACTCATGGGGATAGTAGGTGGCAACGATGTAAGGGCTTAAGGAGATCTGTAAACTATTCCTTTTTAATGTATTACTTTATTTTATTTTTAATAGAGACAGGGTCTCGCAATGTTGCCTTGGCTGGTCTTGAATTCCTGTCTTCCTGCAGTCTTCTGGTCTCAGCCCCACAAAATGATAGGATGACAGGCATGAGCCACTGCGCCCAACTTTTTTTTCTTCTTTTTATATAATTTTCATTCCTTCCTTACTTCATTCATAAACTATTCCTTGAAAAAGGAACTGGAAGGGCTGCAGAGCATTGTAACATTCACAAGGTCTGTCCCAAGCAGCCAAAGTTTCAGACTCAAACCAACCTCCACTCTGGAATGCCAGGCGTGCAGATACCAGGTTCTACAAGCTTCTGAACCCCACACGCCTGGACACTCCCCAAACACTTAACACACATCCCACATTAACCCCAAAACCCACAGCAGACACCCCTGCGGTGACCATCACCCCTGGCCTTATCACCGCGCCCCATATGGACTCCAAACGCCACTTTCGTGGACAAATACTTCCCCTAGGGTTCTCGGTCGCTGAGCCCCAGTGACAGCGTGACCCGCAAAGACCCCTCTCAGTCGCTGAACTCGACAGACCTTTTACGTCTGACCCAGAGCTCTCCCACGCGAGACCACAAGGGCACCCAATTTCACATCCGCCGTCCCGGACCACCAGCTCTCTCCACATACACAACAGATTCTTCCTCTCCTCTTAACCGACTCCACCCAGAGACCGCCACACTTGTCCAGCTTCCTCCGGACCATTCAGCGGTTCCGCCTAAAATCCAAGAATTCCTCCGCTTCCGGCTTTTAGGCTTGGAATTGGCATCTGCCTACGGTGGCCAATGAGGGTTACTAGTTTCTCCGGAGCTTGGGCTAATAGACTCCAACAGCACCCTGGGATATATGTCTGCGCCCTTCGCCGCCGCTCCCGGGAGCGGCCATCTTGGAAGATATGCCGTACAAAAGGAAAAGAACAGTTTTTTTTTAATCACTAACCCAGGAAGGCTGGTGTAAAAACAAAAACCCGGAGCTCAGTACAATTTTCTGGAGCAGTGATCCCCAAACTTTTTGTCATCAGGGACCGGTTTCGGGGAGACAGTTTTTCCACGGACGGGGTAGGGGGTCGGATCATCGGGCGCTAGATTCTCAGGCGTACTGCCACAATTTCCTTGCATGCGCTGTTCACCACTGGGTCCGTGCTCCTAGGAGCAGCTAATGCGTTTGATCCGACCCAAGACAGTGCTCGGATTGTCCGCCGCTCACCCTCTTTTGTGTCCCTGGTTCCTAACAGGCCAGGACCGGTACCAGTCTCCGACCCGGGGCTTCGGGACCCCTGCTCTAGAGTTTATCTGAGCAAACAGTGACTCGTGAATCCGGAAGCATCAAACCAAAAGAAGCTTAGGGCACCTGCGCTTGAAGCATTAAAGGCAAGAATAGATAGGGTAGATAAGGAAGAAAAACAATTTAATGATCTGTTACAGTTACACATTTGATTTTTTGTTTGTTTGTTTGTTTGGGTTTTTTTGTTTGTTTGTTTGTTTTTTGAGTTGGAGTCTCACTCTTTGTCGCCCAGACTGGAGTGCAGTGGCACGCACCTCGATCTGCTGGGCTAAGGCGATCCTTTTGCCTCACTCTTCCAAGTAGCTGGAACCACACGCCCGTGCCACCATACCCGGCTTTTTTTTTTGTTTTTTTTTTACTGTAGAGACAAGGTCTTGCCATTTTGTCCAGGCTGGTCTTAAACCCGTGGGCTCAGGCAATCCTCTCACCCCAACCTCCCAAAGTGCTGGAATGACAGGCTTGAGCCATCGCTTCTGGCCATGAACTTGATTTTTTGATTTGCCTTTGGAAAGTCCTGGATGACATGATTGTATGTTAGTTGCCTGCTCTTGATTGACTGGGATTAAGTTTTGTTTTTCCCTGAGCTGAGCATATACCTGAAAGACTCAAGGGGTGCTTAGGTTTGCTGGCAAAACAAAGTTAAGGCTGTTTTAAAGACCTAACTCATCTTGTTTGCTCAGGAATTTCTCAGGCCTGATCTCCAGTTACATTTTGCTTTAGTACTCTTCTTTCCCATACTATGCCATCAAGGCTGCAGTTCCTCACTTGCAACTGAGATGATGGGATGAACCCAAGGTCTTTGTGCAGTTCTGTCACTTTGTTGCATCTGCTTCTTTCCGCTCTGGCCTGGTCTCTCTCAGTTCAAGCTCACTCATGCTGCAGCAGCAGCAGTGAGCAATGACAGAGACAAATCGAAAATATGCCTTAAGGCCGGCTGGGCACGGTGGCTCAAGCCTGCAATCCGAGCACTCTGGGAGGCTGAGGCGAGAGGTTTTCCTGAGCCCACGGGTTCGTGACTGCCTAGACATTCGCTGCAACCATGAGGTTTCTCTCCTGTATGAGCTCTTTGATGTGAAATAAATGTTTTCACGGAAACATTTCTCACATATTTGACATTCGAAGCCTTTCTCTAGTGTTGAGTTCTTTGATGTTCATTAAAGCATGACTTATCAGTAAAAGCTTTCCCATATTTCTGGTACTCATAAGGTTTTTCCCCTGTATGAGTTCTCGGGTGTAAAATTAGCTGGGACTTCTGCCTGAAAACTTTGTGACAATTACTGCATCCATAGGATTTCTCTCCTGTGTGTATTCTTTGATGCTTCATGATATTTTACTTTTGGAAAAAGGCTTTCCCACAGTCACCATAGTACTTCTCTTCTGTTTGAATTTTCCAGTGTTTAATGAGTTTTGAATTAGAGCTGAACACCTTCTCACATGCATCATATGCACTATATTGCTCTCTAGTATGAATTTTCACATGCTCAGTATAATGAAAAAATTGGTCATAACCATTAAATTCATCTTCATTTCTTCCATTGCTTCTATTTTGAGTAATGTACTCTAAATTAGGTTTCAGATGCTTTCCAAGGGTGTTGAATGTATGAAGTTTTTGGGTTAGACATGAAGGTTTGAGCTCAGATGAGACATTGTTTTCCCTAATGTATGATATCTGTGGTGACCCTTTGTAGTTTCAAGGTTGCTTTGGTTTTCTTGATGCCCATCTGTATGATCACTGACTTGCCAGGCATCTTCTAGAAAGGAGACCAATGAATCCATGGTGATCAAGTAATAAAAGTGGCAGAATCTCATAGCAAAGGCCAAGGAGAGGAGAGGAAGTGAGACTGAAGGTAGAGAATAAAAGTCTGAGACATTTATAAAAGGAAGAAGAAAAAAGTTAGAAAAAAACTATGAGAGTTATGGGATACGCACAAAATGATAAGGGAGGAAAATTCATGAATATTGAGAGTGTAAGAAAAGGGAGGCAGGACCATGGATTAGAGGGATAGAGGCAAGGCAAAGGTAGTAAAATGAAGATGCTAGAGAGAAAGACTAACCAGGATCAAAGTTCCAAGGAAAGTCAGAGAGGGATTTGATCAAAAAACATAAAAGAAGAACATATCTTTCAAAAGCCAGGCAAAGGAGTTCTAACATGGATAAACTAAAAGGTGGAGGCAATATTAATGCATGTGGGGAGTTTATGTAAATTACTCTTCAATCAGAACTTCATTCTTCAATGATAGCTTAAGACCTTCAAAAAGATTTCTCCAAACAACATTTCAGAGTTGCCTCCTATTTCTGACCAACTGAGATGTTACTTTCATTTCTCCCATCTTGCTATATTTTGTCTATTAATTTGTTTGTTTATTTATTTATTTATATTTGAGTAAGAGTCTCACTCTTTTGCCCAGGCTGGAGTGCAGTGACATGATCAAGGCTTACTGCAGTCTCAAAATCCAAGGCTCAGGTGATCCTTCTACCTCAGCCTCCCAAGTAGCTTGGACTACAGGCATGTGTCACAATGTCTGGGTAATTTTTAAAATTTTTGTATAGATGAGGTCTTGCTATGTTGTCCAGGGTGCTCTTGAATTTCTGGGCTCAAGCAATCCTCTCACCTCAGTTTCTCAAAGTGCTGGGATTACAGGTGTAAGCTGTTGCACCTGGTTAGTGCTGTTATCACCTACCTGAATGGATCTGACTCTGGAATTCTTCCTCTAGTATCCATAGTTTTCCTTGCTCCAAATGGAAGAATGCATCAGCTTTGGTAATTTGATACTGTATATAAGAAAAATATAGAGACCCATGTACCCAAATTCTTAGGCTTCAAGACCACAGAAATATGGCAAGGATTACCTTAATGGTAAGAATAATCTGCACCTTGGCTAAATAAAGACCTTTCACTTTAGACGTAAGAGAAAAACTCTTTTAGAAACCAGAAAGTTACTAAAAATCTGTGATGCATACACTCAAGTCCAAAAAGTAAAGAATTTGTGAGTCTCCACCCTTTTTAGCACTGAAAAAAGCTATGGCAATTGGTCACCTACATTACCCAGAGAAGCTGTGCTTACCCACCGATATTAGGTTGGTGAAAGTTTCCAACATGACATCTTGGAACAGGTTCTTCTGAATAGGGTCTAGTAGCTGCCACTCCTCCCAGGCGAAACCCACATCCACATCCTTGAATGAAATTGAGTCATATAACAGAGCATTTCTCCTGATTCCTACTCACTGGATAATATTATGCAAATAAAGGGCAATTTATTTATTTATTTTGAGTTGGAATCTCACTCTCTCACCCAGGCTGGTGCACAGTGGCATGCTCATGGCCATTGCAGCATCAATCTGTTGATGATCAAGCGATTCTTCTGTCTTCCAGGTAGCTGGAACTACTACTTGGTAGCTGGAACCACAGGCATGCGCCACCATGCCCGGCTAATTTTCTGATTTATTGTAAAGATGAGATCTCATACAGTTTCCCAGGCTGGTCTCAAACCCCTGAGCTCAGGCAATCCTCTTGCCTCTGTCTCCCAAGGTGCTGGAATTACAGACTTAAGCCACCATGCTTGGCCTATACCTATTGTTAAGCAACGTCTAATGTCTCATTTCTTGGAACTTATATCTGTTGTTAAGTAACACATGACTGTTATAGACAAGTTTGCTCCTCGATTTATTAATTACTTAGAAACTCATGGGTTATAATCTGTGTTGTAACTTGAAGCTATCTGTGTAATCATATGACTCACATATTTCCATTGCAATTTTGCTGTGGAGTAGATGTTTAGCCTCATTTTTTTTTTAAACTGAATTCTTACACTTAGCTATGTAACCAGTGTCTGGCACAGTGTAGTTCTCATAAACACAGAATAAACATATTATTCTTTTAAATATAAGTATTACCAAATCTCCTCAAATCCACTGTAAAACCACATGGGAAATCAACATATAAATCTAAAACTCACTTGGGACCTGAACATTTTCTGGTGCTTTCAGGAACAGACAGCAACTCTATTTGTTTAGTTGTTGTCTCTGGGTTCTTCTCTGAAGCTAGTCTCTGGTCAAGGATGAGGAGCTGATTTCGACACTTTTGCTTCCTTCCTGCATAGGAATTATTTTATTCCATGAAGTCAGAACCTGAGAATTAAAGGAATTCACTGCTACAATTAACTGTGATTAGAACAGATGTTCTGAGTTGTGTGTGTCCTTATATGCCTGTAGGTTTTGGATACACAAACGTATACATATTTATCTAAAAGTTAACTGTGTTTCCTTCAGGTGGTAGGTTAATATAATAATGTAAAGAAAAAAGTAATATATATATTACAGCTAGTTGGTTTTTCAATAAATATATGATTGCTAAATAGTAAACACCACCAATAAACTCATCTTCATTTAATTATGAAATTTTGTCTAAATTAGAGTCAAAACAAAACATTCATCTAGAAAAAGGCAGTTATAAAGAGAAAGGGGACAAAAGAGGCAAGTGAGAAAATTTTAACAACTGAAAGAATCCAGAGAAACATAAAAAGTAGAATATTATTTGCTACCATATAGTGCTAGGTATCTTTACTATATAAGTAGTTAATATTAATTTTTGTAAGCAAATGGAAAATGAACCTCAAAGAGGTTAAGAAACTTGTTCAAGTTCACATAAGTGCAAAATCCAGATAAAAACCTTGCTTTGCTCAAATCCAAAGTCCATATTCTTTTCTCTGAGTCAAACTTGCCTGCAAGTATTCTGATTGCTTACCTAGAAAACCTACAAGAATGAATGAAACATATTTGTAATAATAAGAGTTCAGTAAGAAAACAAAAGAGAAAATATTTTTTAAAGTAGCTGCTTTTCTGTCTGCCAAAAAATGAAAAATAATGCCTACTCTGAGGTTTGGCAGGTTCTAGAAGCTAGAGACCCAAGTTCTAGACTGGAAATCCAAGCATGGTAGATGGAATCTATAAATCTGTACACCAGGTGTTATAGGTTCTTAAATGTGTAAATCAAATTTTTTATGTCTAAATATTCCCACTTGTACTAAAAGTTCTATTTAAAAGACACTTCTCAAAAGAAGCCAACAGACATATGAAGAAAAGCTCAGCCTCACTAATCATTAGAGAAACGCAGATAAAAACCACATTGAGATACCAATGAACATCAGTAAAATCGGCCTTCATTAATAAAACATAAAACAACATATGCTAGTGATGATGTGGAGAAAAGGGAACACTTCTATACTGTTGGTGGGAATGCAAACTAGCTCAACCTCTATGAAAACAATGAGGTGATTCCTAAAAGAACTAGAAATTGTCTTTCAAACAACCCAGCCATTTGCCTTTTGGAATGTACCTGGAGGAATTCAAATCATTCTACAAAAAAGATACCTGCACACACGTTTATTGCAGCATTATTCACAACAGCAAAAACTTGAAACCAACCAAGCTACCCATAGAAACTGGACTGGGTTAAAAAAAAAATGTGGTACATATGTAGCCATAAATAAGAACAATTATGGACTTTACAGCCATTTGAGTAGATTTGGAGTCTATCATACTCAGTGATCACAGAAACAAATAACCGAGAACCACATGTTCTCACTCATAATGGACCATGAACACCTATCATAATACTACAAAAAAATGTATGAACAGTAGCAGGACACTGCACTGGGGTGGGGAAAGGTGGCAGCACATAACATCAATAAGGGTGCCTGATCCCAATCCAGGTAAAACGAGGGCTAAAGGGAGGCACAAACTTCACCTGTACCTAAACAACGTATGCATCTAGTTCTGACTTGTACCCCCCATATTTACAATAAAAATAAATAAAAGTTGGTTGCTTAAGATATTGCATTAGACACTGTTCTAGAAGTTTCTGGGTTTTTTATTTTTTCTGTTGATGACTCACTCCATCGCCCAGGCTGGAATGCAGTGGCATACTCATGGCCACCCCAGCATCGAACTGTTGGGCTCCAGTGATCCTTCTGTCTTAGCCTTCCAAGTAGCCAGAATTACAAGTGAGTGCTACCACACCAGACATATTTTGATTTATTGTAGAGACGAAGTCTCGCCAAGTTGCCTTGGCTGATCTCGAACATGCGGGCTCAGGCAATTCACTAGCCTCAGCCTCCCAAACTGCTGGGAATACAGGCTGAGTTACCAAGCCTGGCCTAGAAGTTTCCATTAATGGTGATGCAGTTGGTAACAGGTCAGATCTGGACACCTCCACAGGACACACAAACACCTAAAAAAGTTTCCACTGGGGCTCAAAAGGAGAAAGTTTGCAGAGTCAGTTTCATTAGGACCCACACCCAAAGTCTCCTCCCAAGCCCCCAACATGGACACCATCTGGCCCACTAACAGGAGAAACCAGGACACAGGTATACCATACATCATTGTATTCTGTAGGAGTTGCTTCCCATCATAGCCACACTGCAGAACAGACCAACAAAGAACTGACTGGGTCCGATTCACGAGAGTCTGCCTTGGTCAGAGCAGAAATGCCAGATGGACTCAGAATTGACCATTCTAAGGCCAGTTTTCTCACATGTTGCCTAACGTAGCCACAGCAGCCACTGTTTGGGATTCTAGCTGGGACCCTCTTCAAATGAAGTGGACTCTCAGGTAGAATCGATTCACATAGAAAAAAATGGTCAAAGGAAAATGAAGGGGGTGTCTGCTAGAAATCCCTGCAGAAGCTAAACAGTCAAGGTGCACAAACACCCAACATCAAAAACAACCGTTAGGTCTTCAAACTGTACTCCCAGAAACCTCAGCAGTCAAGCACTGTTGTCTCAGATGCTGCCCTTGGCCAAACTGCACTTTCTAGGAAACTTAACAGCCATGCACAGGAGCCTCAGTTCCCAGAAAATGCAAACAGGGACTAGACATGGGGAGACTTCAATCCCCAAATCCAGCTGAGATTGTTTCTCCTCCTGAGGGAACCCAGTTCCCACTGCTGGCAAATGTGTCATTTTAAACTCTCCCTTAGAGACTGAAAATCCTGGGGCTCCAGTGCGTAGACTGTGTCTCATAGGCTTCTTGTTCAAATGCTGGAAACCCCAAATGTAATTTATATAAACCACTTGATACATCCTCCTTGAACATATAGACCATTTAAAAAACTCTATTTTTGAGTTGGATTCCCACTGTTACTCAGACTGGAATGTAGGACATGATAATGGATCACCATAGCCTCAACCTCCTGGGCTCAGGGAATCCTTCTGCCTCTGCCTCTCAAGTAGCTGAGACCACAGGCAGATGCCACCATATCTGGCATTGAGCTGTGATCTAGTGTTACTAGGTTTAACACTTCTGTGGAATTTAATTCCAGTAAGAGTTTTGTCATTGCTTGATATGGAGACATGACTTCCCATATCCACCATAGTCATCAAAATCCTTTTCTGCATATCTTCTATTCTGGATTAAAAAACCTTAAAGAGAATTCATACTTTTACAATGTTAGCTTATTGTACCTTTGTGTAAAGAAACAGTACTTTTGCGTAAATCAAAATAATTTCCAAGGGCTAGTTTGCTAATATCTTTCTTAACTTTTTTTTTTTTGAGTCGGAGTCTCACTCTGTCGCCCAGGTCACCGCAGCCTTGACCTACTGGGCTCTGGCAATCCTTCTGCCTCAGCCTTCCAAGTAGCTGGAACTACAGGCGTGCAGTACCACGCCCAGCTAGTTTTTGACTTATTATAGAGATGAGGTTTCACCAAGTTGCCAGGGCGGGTCTCACCCGCGGGCTCAGGCAATCCTCTCGCCTTGGCCTACCAAAGTGCTGGGATTACAGGCTGAGCCACTGAGCCCGGCCTCTTTCTTAATTTTTAAGGTCATTTTGGTGTTCTGGGTGCCACTGCATTTGGTTAACCTCCCATATTGCGTCTAGAAAAAGAACAATTAAAACATTCATTATTATTTTCTTGCAGAGGGTGCAGGAGGTACAAAAATATTACCATTTTTCTGGCTTTTATAAGATCTCAGTCTAAGACAAATGTAATCCATGCTCTATGAAAAAAGACAGTACACAAAAACAGCAAAGGAAAAAAAGGTGTGTCAGCAACAATTATAAATATTCCATAATAAATAAGTATTACTTGAATGGCTTTCCAAATAGAAGCATGCAAAATGATAATGGATTTAAAAATAGAAACACACTGAACTTGAACAGATCAAAAGAGAAACCGATTAATGAATTGCTTTCTATTCCTTTAATTATTAGGCTCTGCTTTGAGAATTTCTAAATTACTTGGAAAATTTGGTCTCTTACTGACCCGCATGAATGCCTTGTGAGGAAGCTTCAAAGCAGGCTTTAGTCTCCCGTCAATATGAGCCACCCACTGAGGCAATACTCTTTTCTCCAATGTTAGGAGGCACTTCCAATCTCACTGATAGAAATACAAATTATTCCCATCCTTCTATGAGCCCCAATAATTTTTCTGTCTGTTCATTTCTAATACTTTCTCTAGCCTAGGGAATAAAGGGGTTCCTCACATACAAGTGCTGAATTATGACTTATAGAAAGACTTGTAGGGAAACTCTTTAGAATTCTCTCTGTCAGAATATATCTCTTCTCCAGTAATCTGACCCATACATTTAGGCAACGTTAAATTTCTCAAACTCTATTTTCTGTGTCAATTCACTGAGACAGTTGGGATCTGTTTGGGCTTTTCCTCTCTATACTGCAGACCAGAAGTTTTCTCCAGCAGTAAGCTGGGACAATCAGAGCACACAATGATTGGAAAATTCTTGCTCATTTCATTTGTTTCCTTTCTTTCAGAGAAAGCTGTCAGAAGTTCCCTATTTCCCAATGTAGAAAAAGGTCATTCATATATTTTGTCTATTTTTAAAAAGATATTTAAGGTGCATGGAGATATCACTTGAAAAAAAAAGTGATTGTTGGAACTGGGTAGAAAAAACATTAGTCAATATTGAAATACATTCCATATTTAAAATATGTCAATCTATACAATTTTAGAAGAGATAATTGTGTTTGGAAACACTTCAAGCAACAAGAATCTCATGTTCTTTTTGGATATATAAGGGTTCTTTTCCAGTGCAGATAATTTGATGCAGATATTTGAAATGCATTCCACTATGCACACATATAGAAATCCCAGTCTAAGAGTCCCTAATTATGGAATAACATGTTAATAAATTTGGATCATAATCATTATAGATAATTTCTTATCTGGGAACATGTTTTTCCAAATTTACTTAATGGTTAGGTGAGAGATCATCACAGTGTGAAATCTCTGACATCTAATGATATTGTAGTAGGAAGAATAATAGCCTCCCAAAGGTGTCCATGTTTTAATCCCCAAGAACCTGTGAATATGTTACACTGGTAAAGGGGAATTAAAGTAGCAGATGAAATTAAGAATGCTAACCAGATCATTTTAAGAGAGTGTGATTATCCTGGTTTGCTTGAATGTTTTAGTGCAACCACAAGGATACTTAAACATGAAGAGGGATGCAGAAGAATTAGTGTCAGAGTGATGTAAGAGCTGACTGGCAGTTGAAAGGCCACACACCACAGAATTTGAACAGCTTCTAGAAGCTGGAAGAGCAAGAAAAGAGACTTTCCCCTACAGTTTCCAAAAAGAAATAACAATTCTGGCAACAATTTGAGTCCAGAAACCCTATATTGAACTGCAGAGCTCCAGAATTGTAACACAATAGTTATTTGTTGTTACAAGATAGCAAATTTGTGGTAGTTAGGTATAGCAGCCATAGAAAACTAACATAGTTTTATTTCCAAATGCATTGTATTCATAGGCTTTCATTATGTGACTCAAAAGCTGGTGTTTAAGAGTTAATTTATTGAATAGGCACAGTGGCTCAGTAGGATCAGTGGGATCACAGTAGCCTGTAATCCCAGCACTTTCGGGAGGCTGAGTTGAGAGGATTTTCTGATACCATGAGTTCTAGACCAGTCTAGACAACGACCTCATCTCTACAACAAATAAGAATTTGCTAGGTGTGGCAGCGCATATCTGTACTTCCAGCTTCTTGGAAGGCTGATGCAGACAGATCCCCAAAGCTCAGCAGACATATAATGGGGGCGGCAGTGAGTGTTCCACTGCATTTCAGCTGGGTAACAGAGTGAGACTCCAACTCAAAGAAGAAAAAAAAAGAGTTAATTTATTAATGGAATCTTTCCAAGACTCCCAAAGTAAAAAGAGGCAATACAAGTATGTTTGGTACATTTCCTTCATTTCTTGCTTTTAAGCAATTCACTTTTGTATAATAAATTCTCCCATATTTTACTAAAAATATTTTCTGTATCTATTGTCTCTACAGGATTCTCTCTTTTTATCTCTTACACATGAAGAGGTACAATTTAGCACTGATAATACCACACACCATTTTCTAAATATTCCTCTAAGAATTGATACCAATTGAGATATCACCTTCAGACAGAGGTTTCCCCATAATAGCTGCATTTCTACCCAAGATGATTATACTGATGATTAATCTAACTTCGCACAAAGGTGTCCTCTCCAACCTCTGTATTCATAGTGTTTCTTCTCCAAGATTAGTTCTTTGACATATAATGGTTGAAGGATTCTAGTTAAATAATTATCCACATTTCTGGTAGCAGAGGATTTTTTTTTTCCCTACACATCTGTAACATACATGACATAATTCACTCTCAAAGTGGACATCTAACTTCACTTGCAAGGCTTATTCCCTGTTTAAGTTCTTGATTAGCTACTAAGGTCTGACTTCTTGGGAAAGGCTGTTTCACAATTAAATTCATTTCTACCCTCTAGAAGCTCACTAATATTTAATAAGGGCTGGGTACCTAAAGAAGACATTGCCACAGAAACTGTGTTCATAGGATTTTTTTCATGTGTGATGTCATTCATGTATGAAGAGCTATGACTCCCCAAGGAAGACTTCTCCACCTTCAATGAATGCATAGCTTTCTTTCCTGTGTGAATTATCTTATGTTTAATAAGGACTGACTTGTGGGTAAAGGCTTTACCAGATTCACTGCATCAATGTGGTCTCTCTACAGTATGAGTTTGCAGATGCCTAATGGGGAAGAGACCATCCCAAACCTCCCCAGCAGAGGAGATTACTCTGACCATATGAGAGTGAGAGGGGAGTACTGCAGCCCCACCCACCTCCAGTGCCCCTCCTCCTTTCTTGCTCCAGACACTGGGAAAAGAGTAAAAAATGTGGAAGCTCAGCAGGAAAGAGCAGACTAAAGGAACAATTACAGAGTTTGTCACAAGAGGTCATGCTTTTTTAATTTTTAAAAAATTTTTGGCCTGTTTTTTTGTGAGCTCATCTATTTTAAAAATATATTTTCTTTGTGCATGAATGTGTAGGTGAGGGCTTCATCTACATCCCCCTCATTTTTCCCTCTTTATTTTCTTTTTTCTTTTGTTTGCTGCTTTCTTTTTATGCATGTATGTGAACATTGAGTGCTCATCTTTCAAAATTTTTGTTGTTGTTGTTGGTTTGTTTTTGCTCTTTTGTTCTTCTGAGTTTAAAAAAATTATTTTAGTTCAAGGTGTGTATCCAATCCCTAAAAGATTATACAGCTTCCAGAACACCTCTATAGGAGACACTTAAAAAGATATTGAGCACAGAAGAAAGAAAAAAAAAAAAAGAAGGACCACACACTTCCCAAGAGAACAGCAGAGCACAGAATCAACAGAGAATACGGTACAAGAAGAAACTTGAAAACATATACAAACGTCAACCCCAAAGCCAAAAGAAAACAAGCAAACAAAGAAAAAACTTTCTAAGAACCTCATGACAGGGATAAACAATCATATTTCAATAATTAGCCTGAATGTAAATGGACTAAACACACCACTGAAAAGACACAGAATGGCAAACTAGATAAGACACCATGATCAATTATTTGCTGCATCCAGGAAACTTATCTCACCACTAGAGACACACACAGACTCAAAGTTAAAGGATGCAAAACAAGTTTCCAGACAAATGGATCACAAAAGAATGCAGGAGTCATGATCTTAATATCAGATAAAATAACCTTTAAACTATCAAAAATTTAAAAAGATAAAAAAGGACACTACATAATGATAAAAGATTCAATCCAGCAACAAAAAAATATCCATCCTAAACATACATGCACCCAACACAGGAGCACCAGCATTTATAAAGCAATTACTAAGTAAACTAAAAAATGATACTGACTCTGATACTATTATAGCAGGAGACTTGAATACCCACTAACAGCCCTAGATAGATCATCGAGGCAAAAAATAAACAAGGAGACCCAGAACCTAAACTTAAATGGAAACAAACTTGATAACCTAAATGAAATGGAGGATTTTCTGACATCACACAAACTTCCCAGGTTGAAACAAGAAGACATTGAGACACTAAATAGACCAGTAACAACCCAGGAAATTGACTTGTCATCATAAAACAACTTACAAAAAAACAACCTTTGGACTGGATGACTTTCCAGCAGAATTCTATAAAACATACAAGGAGGAACTGATACCAATCCTATTGAAAGTATTCCAGGCAATTGAAAAAAATGGAATTCTCCCCTAATCATTTTACAAAGCCAACATCACACTGATATCAAAACCAGGTAAAGATCCAACATAAAAATAGAGATTTGCAGGCCAATATCGCTTATGAACATAGATGCAAAAGTCTTCAACAAGATTCTAGTAAAATCAGATCCAAAAACACAACTCAAAAATCATCCACCATGACCAAATAGTCTTCATCCACAGGATGCCGGGCTTGTTCAACATTTGCAAGACGATAAATATAATTAGATACATCAACAGATGTAAAAACAGGAACCACATGATTATCTCACTAGACACAGAAAAAGTATTTGACAAAATCCAGTATCCCTTCTTAATAAAAACTCTCAAACACCTAAGTATAGAAGGAACATACCTTAAAATAGTAAGTGCCATCTACAATAAATCTATAGCTAACATATTAATAAATGGACAGGAACTGGAAACATTTTGCCTGAAAACTGGAACAAGACAAGACTGCCCACTCTCACCCCTCTTGTTCAACATTGTGTTGGAAGTCCTAGCTAGGGTAATTAGACAAGAGAAGGAATTCAGGGGTATCAAATAGGAGAAGAGAAATCAAGTTATCCCTCTTTACAGATGATATGATCCTGTATCTAGAAAATCCAAGAAAATCTGTCAAAACCTTTTTGTTCTGATAAAGCATTTTGACAAAGTCTCAGGGTATAAAATAAATATGCAAAAAACAGTAGCATTCTTTTTTTTTTTTTTTTTTTTTAGTTGGAGTCTCACTCTGTTGCCTAGACAGGAGTGCAGTGGCCGCTCCCGGCCACCACAGTCTCAACCTGCTGGGCTTTGGCGATACTTCTGCCTCAGCCTTCCGAGTAGCTGGAATTACAGGCACTCGCTACCATGCCCGACTGATTTCTTTTAAATTTTTATTGTAGAGATGGGGGTCTCACCAAGTTGCCCAGGCAGGTCTCGAACCCACGGGCTCAGGCAATCCACTCACCTCAGCCTCCCAAAATGCAGGATTACAGGCTGAGCCACCAAGCCCGGCTGACAGTAGCATTCTTATATACCAACAATAAGCAGCCAGACACCCAAATAAAAAGCATAATCCCATTCACAACAGCCACAAAAGAAAAAAAATAATGAAATACATTGGCATCTTCCTAATCAGAAAAGGGAAAGACATTTAAAATGAGAACTACAAAACACTGCTCAATAAATCCAAGAAGACACAAACAAATGGAAAATATTTCATGTTCATGAATAGGAAGAATCAACATCATTAAACTGTCCATCCTACCAAAGGCAATCTACAGATTCAATACAATACCCATTAAATTACCAACATCGTTCTTCCAGACCTGGAATGACAATAGAGAAATTCATATGGAAACATAAAGACCATGAATAGCCAAAACAATCCTTAGCAAAAGAAACAAAGCAGGAGTTATCACACTTCCAGACTTCAATTTTTACCCTAAGTTTACAGTAATCAAAACAACCTGGTACTGGTACAAGAACAGGCACATAGAACAATGGAACAGGATAGAGATTCCAAAAGTAAAGACTAAATTACTCAATCAACTCATCTTTGACAAAGCCTCCAACAACAACCACTGGGAAGAGGAGAACCTATTTAGTAAATGGTGCTGGGAAAACTGGTTGATTACAAGCAGAAGACTGAAACAGCACCACTATCTACCACCATACACAAAAATTAATTCTAAATTGATCAAAGACCTAAACATAAAACCTCAAAGTATAAGAACCTTAGAAAATGCAGGAGACGTCCTTATGGAAATTGAAACTGGCAGCCAATTCCTGATCAGAATCCTTAGTGCCCATACCATAAGAAATAAAGCAAGTGGGACCTCATCAAACTGATGAGTTTCTGCAAAGCAAAAGAAACAATGAAGAGAGCAGGGAGACAGCCTACAGAATGGGAAAAAAAAATTTGCCAATTGTATATCCGAGAAAGGCACAACATCTAGGATCTACAAGGGACTCAAATGTGCTGAAAGGAAAAAAAAAAAAAAAAACAAACAGCCCCATTTAAAAATGGGCAAAATATGTGAATAGACACTTCTCAAAAGAAGATATACAGGCAACCAACAGACACATGAAAAAGTGCACAGTCTCACTAATCATCAGAGAAGTGCAAATCAGAACCACACTGAGATACTGGATCTTATCATAATCCTATTGTTAATTTTTTGTTGATTTTCTACAGCAACTGCACAATGTTACATTCCCATCAAGAGTCCATCATTAATAAAACAAACAACAGATGCTGGTGAGGATGTGGAGAAGAAGAAACACTTCTATACTGCTCGTGGGAATGCAAACTAGTGCAACCTCTTTGGAAGACAATATGGCGATTTCTGAAAAAACTAGAAATTGACCTTTCATACGACCCAGCAATTCCCCTATTGGGAATATATCCGGAGGAAAACAAATCATTCTGCAACAAAGATACCTGCACATGCATGTTTATGGCAGCTCTATTCACAATAGTAAAAACTTGAAACCAATCATGCTGCCCATCGAAGCTGGACTAGATAAAAAAAATGTGGTACAAGCTGGGCTCGGTGGCTCAGCCTGTAATCCCGCGCCTTTGGGAGGCCGAGGTGAGTGGATTGCCTGAGCCCGCGGGCTTGAGACCCGCCTGGGTAGGTGAGACCTCATCTCTACAATAAATCAAAAAATTACCCGGGCGTGGTAGCGCCCGTCTGTAATTCCGGTTACTTGGAAGGCTGAGGCAGAAGGATCACCAGAGCTCAGCAGGTCGAGGCTGCGGTGGCTGGGAGCGGCCACTGCACTCCAGTCTGGGCGACAGAGTGAGACTCCAACTCAAAAAAAAAAAAAAATGTGGTACATATACACAATGGAATATTATACAGCCAAAAAGGACAAACATATGGACTTTGCAGCAACTAGGATGGAATTAGTCTATCATACTCAGTGATCTTTCACAGAAACAAAGAACAGCATACCACATGTTCTCACTCATAAGCAGACTTTGAACAATTATCATAATAGTATAAAAAAGGGATCGGTGGTAGTGGGAAGCTGCCAGGAGAGGGGGGTAGAATTAGCAGTTGAGGGAAACTCCTAGGTGAGGGAGGATCACACCCCATCAACAAGGGTACCTGCATAATCAACATTTGTATACCTAACCCTGAATTGTACCCCACATCTTTAAAAAGAAAAAAAATCAGAGGCTAGGAAGCCAGGGGAACAGCATATGAATAAATAGATAGAGATGCTCTAAGAGATGAGGCGTGAGGGGCTTTCACATGAACTAAAGTGAGATGATTATCAGGGAAGAAAATCAGCCCTTGAAAAGGGACAAGGCTATGTGAAAGGAGGGAATGGTACTTAGAGTATAGTGATCTAGGTGGGTAGTGAAGGGAATCTCAAGGCAAGTAAGGTAGAGAACAGGAGGTGAGACAAGCCAGAGCAGACTGGGAAGATTGGAGCCAGGTGAGAAATCAGGGTCCTAGATGAGATGGATTGCTTGCAATCAGATACAGAAAATAGAAAAAAGAAAGACATCATCTTTGGTAGCAGGCAAAGAAGAGCCTGATTAGGAATGAAGAAAGACTTGCAAAGGTGTCGATTAGGTTTGCAGATCATCAACTAGTATAAGAAAGATTCTCCAACCAAGATTTCAGAAGCATCAACTCTTCAATTCCTCACCAGTTTCTCAGTTTTTCACTCATTTACCTGGACACTTTTGGCTATGGGCTGCTCATTCTACTATCCATAGGGTTTGTCATTGCTCCAAATGGAAGAGTGACTCTGGTTTGGTACCTTGATACCCTATAAACAGGAAATCATTGAACACTTGACACCAAGTATATAGGCTTGGGGAAATTATGAAGACAAGAGAGTTACATTTTAGGAACCATATCAATTATACTTTGATAAAGTAAACACTTTTTACTCAGGAAAATGTGCTTACACTTTAGGCCAAGAAGGGAAATAAAAGTCTACGACATGCCTCACACCCATTGGGATGGCTACCATCAAACAAAAAAAAAAAAGAAAAAGAAAAAGCAGTAAGTACTGACAAGGATGTAGAGGAACTGGAACACTGTGTACTCTTGGTGGGAATGTAACACTGTGCAGCGGTAGAAACAGTTCCTCAAAAAATTAACAATAGGATTATGATAAGATCCAGCAATTCCACTTCTGGGTATATACCCAAAGGAATAGAAAACAGGGTCTCAAAGAGATATATGCATAACTATATTCATAGCAGCATTATTCACAAGAGCTATCATGAAAGCAATCCAAGTGTTCATTAACAGACAAATGAGGCTGGGCATAGTGGCTCAAGTTTGTCAACCCAGAACTTTGGGAGGCCAAGGCACGAGGATTGTCTGATCCCACAGGTTTGAGATTAGCCTGGGCAACTTGCTGAGACCTCGTCTCTACAATAATCACAAAATGAGACTGGTGTGGTTTGCATGCCTATAGTTCCAGTTACTTGGTGCTGAGGCAGAAGAATTGTCTGAACCCAGCAGGTTGAGGCTGCAGTGGCCATAAGTGTGCTACTGTACTTCAGCCTAGGAGATAGAGTGTGACTCCAATTTAAAAAAAAAAAAGATAAATGAATCAGCAATATGTGGCATATATATACACACACAAAAGTATATTATTCAGCATTAAAAAGGAAGGAGATTCTGGCACATGTTATGACATGGATGAACCTTGAGGACATTGTGCTAAGTGAAATAAGTCAGCAAAAGACAAACTCTGTACTATTCCACTTACATCAGATACTTAGAGTAGTCAAAATCATAGCCAGAAATTAGAACAATGGATAGCAGGGACTGGGGGATGGTGGGGGAAGAATGGGTAGTTACTGTTTCATGAGAACAAAGTTTCAGTTTTATTAGATTAAAAAACTTATAAAGACAAATGGAGATGGCGGTTACACAATTGACTGCATTTAGTTTGCATTTAATCCCACTGAACTGCACACTTAAAAATGGTTAAGATGGTAAATTTTATGTTACATATTTTTTACCACAAAAACAAGTCTATGACATACAATGCCTTTAGTCCAAATCTTTCAATATTTAAGGGACCATACAGAGTTCACCAAATATAAAAGGAACTGACTGGGATACTACCCTTACCTACTAATACAAGGTTGCCGTAGTTCTCCATCATTACCTCCTTGTAAAGGACCTTCTGAGTTGGGTCCAAAAACTGCCACCCCTCCCTGGTGAAGTACACAGTCACATCTTCAAAGGATAATGATCCCTATAACAACACATCCAATACAGTCTGAGGTGGATATCAACAGATGACATGGAAAAGAGGGACAGGGACAGCCAGGTGCGGTAGCTTAGTCTGTTATCCCAGCACTTTGAGCACTGAGGTGAGACGATTGTCTGAACTTGCAGGTTTGAGACCAGGCTCGGCAACTTGGTGAGACCTTATCTCTACAATAAATCACAAAAAATATCCAGACGTGGGAGCGAATCTGTACTTCCAACTCATAGGAAGGCTGTGGCGAAAGGATTACCTGAGTCAGCAGGTCAAATCTGTGGTTACTGTGAGCATGTCACTGCACTCCAGCCTGGGCAACAGAGACTCCAAATCTCCCCCCCACAAAAACGTGAGATTTCAAGCGGGTCAGGGACATATGCTGATTTTGTTCTCCATAATCAATTATGCCCAGTATGACTATTTCACATACCATAGAACCACACAATTCTGCTAATCCTTCTACTCCAAAAAAGCACTAAAATAATATCTGCACAGCTACAGAACAATGTACAATAAGAATGTTCATTATTACTTTGTTTATAATAGTGAAAATCTATCAATAATCTTAATGTCTATCAAAAGCAGATAGAATTAAATCACAGCATCTCCATGCTGTAATATACTATACACATGTTAAAAAATCAATGAGGTAGATATATAAATATGGATATCAATGATTCTCCTGGCATTCTCTTAAATGAAAAAAAAAATCAAGCTCCCAAGTTCTATAACATGATCCAAGACACAAAGAAATTGTAATAATATATGCAATTATAAATGTATAAGTACATCTATGTAGGTATAATAGAACTGAATATATATATGTACACATAATCTATATAATGTCATAGAAAGGGACTAGATGAAAATGCAAACTATTAACAGTTGTTTCCCTTTGAGTTGGGGTTTGGACAGAAAAAGGGTGAAAGGGAATACTGTCTTTTAATATAAATACTTCCGCTTGCTTGAATGTTTTTCATGTCAATATGCCACATATCATTTGAGTAATTAAAAATACAAAGACCAGACCAGGTGCAGTGGCTTACACAAGTAATCCCAGAACTTTGAGAGACCAAGTAAGAGGTTCGCTTGAGACCAGGAGTGCAAAATCAGGCTACACAATGTAATCAAAATTTAAAAATTATGGCCAGGTGTGGTGACTCATACTTGTAATCCCAACACTTTAGAAAGTGGAAGCAAGAGGATTGCCTGAGTCCAGTGGTTCAAGACCAGCCTGGGCTACCTGGAGAGACTTCATCTCTACAGTAACTTAAGCAATGAACCAGGTGTGGTGGCATGTGCCTATAGTTCCAACTACTTGGAAGGCTAAGGAGGAAGGATCGCCTGAGCCCACTAGGTCCAGGCAGCAGTGACTGTGAACATGCCCCTGCACTCCAGGCTGGGCAATAGAGTGAGATTGTGACTCAAATGAATGAAAGAATGAATGAATGAATTTCAATAAAAAAAATTATGATGACAAAACAGGAACCATTGGCACTGACTTCATTTTTTGAACCTGAGGTTAAGAAGCTAAGAATCACTTTCAGTATCTGTATTCCAAGCTGTTACCAAAAAATGAAACTTTCAGATGGCTCCTGCCAAATCAGTAACAAAAATCTGATTGAGAGAATGCTTCTTCATGGGGAAACTTTCAAATTTCAAGCAGTCCATTTATTCTATTGGGTAGCCAGGCTTTATTTCCAGATAAAGTAGACTCTATTTTCAAGGCATACTGTCTTTGAAGAATTTTGTCCAATCCAGTTTTCCTTTGGCATTATCTTCTTATCTGACCCAAAGGAACTGTTGGAGACCACTGCCCTGCTTGAACTTTGCTGAAGGCATGCTTAGCTATTTGCAAAGGCATAATAAGTCAAGAATGCCTATGATGACAAAAGTCAGATAGGCATGTACTCTAAGGCAAGTTCTAAAGTGCAGTGTCCTTTGTGTGAGACTAAGTAAAGGAGTTATATATTAACCACATTGTTCTACAAACAGTTGCATTATGTCTTGTAAACAGTCACATTTCATTGCTTATGGTCATAACAGAAAACTTTCTGTGCCTTGTTTTTGAAGGCTTACTTAAACACGTCATTTGCACTAATAAAAGTCTGGTGGGTAAGAGACTTGGGGCCTTTATCCTGTGAGATCAAGTGCCCCCTGGCTTCCCCACTTCTCAATTTTTAAAGGTGTCTTGTGAATTGTGTTATACCACATCATTCCTCTTCCAGGTTCCTTAATTAACCTGCTGTGCTGGACGCAGTAGAGTGGTGCTCAAACAGGGACCTGAAAAGAAGATCTGCTAATAGCGGAAAAGGTAAAGTTACAAGCAATGGACAGTATCCTTGTACTCTATGGATTTGCGACTGTGAGTACACTAGTAGAAGTTTTAAGTAAACCAAGGTAACAAAGGATGCAGAAATCAGTCTCAAGCAAGTAAACATTACATTCAAATGCTTAAATGTATGCTAAAGCAATCAGGGACTTGGGTGTCAGAGTCTAAATTAGAGGAATTGTTAGAAGTTGTAGTTAAACATAATCCTTGGTTCTCAGATGAAGGTACTGTGGACCCAGAGTGCTGGGGCTAAATAGGAGAAAATTTAAAGCAGGCACATCAGTCTGAGGCTTTCTTTCCATTTCTGTTTTTTTCTATGTGGGGATTAGTTAAACATGTTTTGAAACATTTGCAGGAATGTAAAGAAAAACGTATGCCTACAGTTCTCCCTGAAACTAACTCTTTCATTAGTAATGATCAAGACAAATATCCACCTAATAAAAAATGTTTTACAGAGGTTGCATTAACCCCTTGCAATCAACTTTACAATCTTCTAGCATAGAAGAACAAACCTCACTGCTATGGCGAACTGCTTTGGCGGGGTACACAGGAGAGCTTGATAATCATCCACCTCAAAATAAGCTTATAAAATTCTTACAAGAAACTTCCTTTATATTTTCCAAATTTTCAAAGATGCAACCCATTGCTAGGGTCCAAATAAACTTCTTGATTAATACTGAAGCTAAGTTTTCAGATCTTGTGCTCATACTGAACATCTTTCTCCTGACACTTGCTTCTTAACGGGAGTTATGGATGTTCCAAGAGTTAGACATATCACTTAACCTCTAATCAGAAGTTACTAAAAGGTTAATTCAAATTATGAATGTAAAACGTTATCTATAAAAAAAAGAAACCAAAAAGCAAAGAAATAGTGTAGAAAGGATGTTGATGTAAAAGTATGCTTTTGGTAAGAAAAAAGGGTAAAAAAAAAAAAGGAAAAAGGTTTTGTCTAGGAAAGATGTGTGATGTGTTTTTGTCCTATAATAGAATGACTAGTTACCTGAAAGTAAAAAGTATAGGACTAAAATGGAGGGTACAAGCATGTCAAAAAATGGTATAAGCATATCAAAGATGGCACATGTGGGGCTTGTAAAAAGAAATGTGAAAAAGGAATTCTATAAACAATCTAGTTTGCAGAAAATATATCTATAAATATACAATTAATATCAATCACTGATGTTATTTCAAAATGCCATTATATCAAAGTAACAGTTTTTTAAAACATGAATTTGTCTATCCTTAGTAAATAATGTTAAAATTTGGTAAAATAGAATGCATTCATTTGGTCTAAGTCTATTGGTCTATATCATTTCTGCTAAAAGCTTTAAAATATAAAGGTTTCTGTAATACTCTTTGTATTTAAGTTGCCAACAAATTTATGTCTTTAAATTCAAACTGTTAAAGGTTTATGTCAGATTAGTCACATATATGGTAAAGTTAGCTAAAATCTAAAAGGTCATTCAGTGCAAATTGCTAACAATTTTGAAATCTTCCAAAATTCTTATTAAAAACTTGTGTGCTCATGAGAATTGCTAACCCAATATACGACTGCTAATGAAACAAGGGTTAATTGCATAAACTGAGTTAATAAAAACCAAATAATTTTATAACTTCTTTATTTAAGGACTACCAATGATTCTTTATATTTATATATATATATGTATATATGTGTATATATATATATATATAAAAGATGTGGGGTACAATTCGGGGTTAGGTATGCAAACATTGATTATGTAGGTACCCTTGTTAATGAGGTATACCCCTCCCTCCCCTAGCAGTTTCCCTCAATTCCCAATCCCCTCCCCTTCCCCTGACAGTTTTCCACTACTGCCAAACCCTTTCTCATAGTATTATAATTGTTCAAGTTTCGCTTATAAGTGAGAACATATGGTATTCTGTTCTTTGTTTTTGTGATTGATCACTGAGTATTATCAACTCTAAATCTATCCAAGTTGCTGCAAAGTCCATATGTCTGTCCTTTTTTATGGCTGCATAATATTTCATTGTGTATATGTACCACATTTTTTTTATTTTTTTGAGTTGGAGTCTCACTCTATGGCCCAGACTAGAGTGTAGTGGCCGCTCCCGACCACTGCAGCCTCGACCTGCTGGGCTCTGGCAATCCTTCCGCCTCAGCCTTCCAAGTAGCCGGAATTACAGGCATGCGCTACCACACCCGGCTGATTTTTTGATTTATTGTAGGGATGAGGTCTCGCTGTCCAGGTGGATCTCGAACCCGCGGGCTCAGGCAATCCACTCACCTCAGCCTCCCAAAGGCGCGGGATTACAGGCTGAGCCACCGAACCCAGCTACATTTTTTTTATCCAGTCCTGCTTCAATGGGCAACATGGTTGGTTCCATGTTTTTGCTACTGTGAATAGAAATATATATTCTTGTTATATTTTTATAGTCAAAAGAAAAATCTTTTTCTTAGAGCGATTTGCAGGTTAGTATCATTTTTTTTCCTACAAATATGTATGATTGCTTGCATTAGGTCAATAAGTTTTCTTTTGTAAAACTGATTATTTTACCAAGGCGCTAATCAAAATAATATTTTAAAACAAACTGCTTTAGAAGATTAAAATTTAAGTTAACCTGACATTCCTTAAAGTTCCAAGAAATGCTAATTTTAAAAGGGCCTCTGCACAGTCAGATGAAACATTTCAACATGTTAAAAATCATTGCTAGGAAGCATTTGCTGTGCTTGGCTTTCTGCAGCACATTAAAACTGATAATGATCCCACTTATAGTAGTAAAACTTTTGAAGAATTTTGTCAGACATGGGGCATTTTACATAACTGACGTTCCATACAACCTCAAGGACATGCAGTAATGGAGCACACTCATCATAAATTAAAGCTTCAACTTAAAAAACAAAATGGGGAACAGGAAACTTTTTCCTCTCCCTCTAGACTCCTCAAACAAGCTCTACTTATTTTAAATTTTTTCACATGCAATGGCCAATGGGTGATTCCAATGGAGTGTTATTATGGCCAATGCACTCCTGGCACCTATCCACTGGAATACTTGAAAACACCAGAAGAGGGAAAATGGAAAGACCCTAATCCCTTAATAATCTGGGGTAGAGTTTTCCAGAAACCGCAGTTGCACCCTTTTGGTTTCTGGGCAGGTGTGTAAAACAGTGGCATGGAGAAAGACCAGCTAATGCCTGATTCAGCAGATGAACCTGGAAGCCAAATAAGTGTGGAGAACCCAAGTTGCATTCCTGAGGATGCCAACAAGGGGAATTTGAGAGACCAAGCCAATAACCTGGGGTATTGGCCAGACCCCAATTAAAACATGAGCATTGGCCACTGTAGAATACTCAATGGAGGCTGGCAGATGTCCTACAAACACTGACCTTTTGGAAAGCAAGTTATACTTGTACTAATAATTATGGTAATAAAATGAGTGTTGTTCATAACAAAACCAGTTGGGCCCAAGCTTGTATATTTACTCCTTATATACTTATGGTGTTTGATAATATTTATATCCAACTCAATTCCACTATCCAGTTATATCATATTGAATGTGTAAATTGTTATTGACATCATAGTGCTAATTACAATAACAAAAATCAATCAATTATGCTCATGTATCAGTCTATGGCAATATGGTTACCTCTAAATCTTACTGAACAGTGCACACAAACTCCCACCTTACAGATTCTACACTTTATATTCCAAAGGGTTTCACATAGAGGAAAATGGTAATAGGCTTAATTATTGGTGTTATTTTCACTATTATTGGAATAATCACATCAGCCATGGCCTTGTACCAAAACGTTCAAATTTATACTTTTGTAAACAATATTGTTTAAAACTCTACTCATTTATGGCATGTTCAACATTCTATAGATCTGACTTTTCAAGATGAATTAAATAGTCTAAAAGATGCAGTATTTTGGATGGGTAAAGAATTAGAGAACATCCATACTCAAATGGAACTTCTTTGTCATTATAATGTTACTGTATTACTCCTCTTAAATACAACAGTAATGACTATGATTGGGATAAAATTAAAGACTAGGTCCTAGGAGCATGGGGACAACATAATTCAATTAAGCCCTATGCAATTAGATACTTCTAATGACCAAATTATTGAAAGTATAGTGACTGGATTTCAGGCTTTTAATCCATGAAGATGGTTAAAAAACCAAGATATCATTTTTATTACTTCTATTGTGACTGTAATTGTGTTTTTGCTTTTTTGTGAAGTCTTCAGAATTGGATTAACCAATAGACATCAGATGAAGGCCCTTCAACCAAAAATTACTATGGCTGCCCTTAAGCAAAAATTAAATTAAAAAGGGGGAGATGCTAGAGACCACTGTCCTGCTTGAATATTGCTGAACACATGCTTGGCTACATGCAAAGGCATAATCAGCCAAGAATGCTTATGATGACAAAAGTCAGATACTCATGTATGATGAGCTAAGTTCTAAAGTATAGTGTCTTTTGTGTTGGACTAAGTAAAGAAGTTATACATCAATCACATTGTTCTACAAGCAGTTGCACTATGTTTTGTAAACAGTCACATTTCATGGATTATAGTCATAACAAAAAAGTTTCCTGTATCTTGTTTTTGAACGCTTACTTAAACACATCATTTGTCCCAATAAAAGTCTGGTGGGTAAGAGACTCAACATCTTTGTCCTGTAAAACCAAGTGCCCCCTAGTTTCCCCACACCTTAATTCTAAAAGGCATCTTGTTAATTGTGTTATGCCACCCCATTCCTCTTATAATTATCCTGCCATGTTGGATGCACCAACGAACAATAAGAAAAAGTAAAATACAGCATCCTTTACCTTTATTACAAGGTTGATTTGAAGGATACTATCTACCACAAAACCTTCCTGAAGAAAATGCATTTCTTAAGATCTAAGAGCAGAGCCAGGAATGGTGGCTCAAGCATGAAATTTCTGCCCTTTGGGATGTCAAGGTGGCAGGTTTGCCTGAATCAAGGGATTTGAGAACAACCTGGGCAACTTGGTGAAACCTTGTCTCAACAATAAATTTTTAAAAAAATAGCTGGGTGTGGTGGTATGTATCTGTAGTTCCAGCTACTTGCAAGGTGAAGGTAGAAGGATCATCTAAACCTAGCAAGTCAAGGCTGCAGTGACTGTGAGCATGCCACTGTACTCCACCCTAGGCAAGAGAGGGCGATATTGACTTAAAAAAAAAAAAGACCTAAGAGCAATGACATACTTACTTTCCCTGAAACTGCCTTGCCTTCTTCTCATGGCTATCATGGAATGTTTAATATTTTTCTTGTTTTTACAGCTGCCAAGAGAAGATGGAGTTCAAAGCAAAGGTAACCTGTAGAGTCTTACACATAGTCACTGAGCTGTTTCAATGTTAAGAAGGCTGCACAAATTCCATAACCTACCTACCTTGCTTCTTAATTTGACCAGATTGTATGCTTATAATTTAAACTTATTTTTCAACAGATACTTCTTTCTATCAACATATACTGTCTATTTTAACCAGACTGTGTGTTTCAACATATCCATTGAGAAACATAGGATAAAATAGGTCAAAAAAAAAAAAAAAACCCCTCATCTGGGCCTTGACCATTTTTGTATGTTCTTAAGAAAAGGCTAGCAACTCTGGGGTGTGCTCTGTCTTCTGTCTATCCTGAACCTGCTCAGAAGTTGTGATCAGATAT
Source organism: Carlito syrichta (assembly GCF_000164805.1). Lineage (NCBI taxonomy): Eukaryota > Metazoa > Chordata > Mammalia > Primates > Tarsiidae > Carlito > Carlito syrichta. Next base: position 94,608 of record NW_007246544.1, read on the forward strand.
TCCATGGCAGGATACTACCAGAAACAGTGATCTCCCAAGCATGGAATGTGCTTCTTCTGTTACTGAAAATGTCTTGTTCCTGTAGATTAGAACCTGTGGATTCAAGACCAAATTCTAATATAAGAGGATATGTAACTGGGACCAAAACTCTCTAATTGCCATTTGGACTCACACTAACATAAAGGTCCCAATATTTTATCTGCTTCCTTAACATCCTGGAAGCTTTTAATCATGAAGCAGTGTTCTACAGTAAGACATCATATACGCAAGAGGAAGGGTTGTGTTTTTTAGGTTTTTGGGGGTTTTTTTTGGAGGGATAAAGTTGGAATAGAGGAGATGTGAAAGAGGAGATAGCAAGCAGAAACTACTCATAGCCTTATCTGCTGAAATTTCTCACAGAGATCAATTTTAGGAAAGAAAATACATAGAAGTAGTGGAGCTGGGAGTGTTGGTTCATGCTCATAGTCCCAGCTACTCAGGAGACTGAGGCAGGAGGATAGCTTGAGGCCAGGAGCTTGAGATATAGTATATCAAAGAAAAAAAAAGAAAAACAGTGGCTCTAGAAATCAACTTAAAATCACCTGCACCCATATACTCCTAAATTTTTTGTTTACTGCACTGGGATCTTTACTCCAGTTCAATGATCAAGAAACTAAACAAATCATAAGCATTGTCTGATTTAATCCTCAATACTATTTTAGAAGGTACTCATTATTATTTCCATTTTTAATATGACTGAGCTAGGGTTTGGTGAAGCAAAGTGTGCAGCACAGGGTCATATCCTAATTAGGTGGGAATTCAAATTCACGTCTGTATCTCTCCATTTGACAGTTCTTTCTCACAACAGTCTTATGATACAAACTTGTTCTTGTTCCCACTCACTTTTAGAATTTTCTTCCCAGTGCCTTTTACTATGAGGTGGTCATACAGTCCCAGCAGCAAAATCAGAGCCCATCATCCCTGAAGTAGTGTTCACTGTGTATGACCAGCTAGCTCCTTCCACAAGAGCAGGAATGCAAAGACAGCACCATCCCCTGGCCCAGAAATAGCTAGATCAGAGTTCAGTCTCCCAGAATGCCAAGCTCTGGAGCCACACTAGAAAATCCCTCTGGGACACCAACACTGTGATCAACTTGAATGTTCTTTTCCACCCAGGAAGTCATTTTCAAGGACTCTAGCTCCCTGTATTCTCCACATCCGGAGAGCTCATCTCCAACCTGTTTTGTCACCCACTGGTAAACACATTAGAAACACGCATCCCTCCCTCATCTCCAATCCTGAGACAGCTTTGTCCCAGTCCTGGCCCTTCAGTCTAGTCTACTTGCAGGGCCATTCCAAGTGGAGTGGTACATACCCAAATGCAGACCTCCATGGAGTTGGTCAAGAGGAAGAAGAGACAGTTACGCATGAATGGACTGAAGCTGAAATCCCTAAAGTTGTAAAATCCAAGAGTCGGGTGTGGTTGATCACATCTGTCATCCCAACATTTGGGGAGGCACAGGTGAGAGGACTGCCTGAGACCACCAGACCAGTTCGGGCAACATGGCGAGACCTCGTCTCTACAGTAAATAAAAAATTAGCCGGGTGTGGTGGTGCGGACCTGTGATTCCAGTTACTTGGAAGGCTGAGCCGGAAGGATCATCTGAGTACAGCAGATCGAGATTGTGGTGGCCGTGAATGTGCCGCTGCACTCCAGCCTGGGCAACAGAGTGAGACTGTGACTCAATAAAACATAAAACAAAAAATGACCTCCCCTTGCGAGGACTCCCAGTCTGCCACGTGGACCACCCATGCGCTAATGAGCAACAACGACAACAGCAAAGCCTCGCTATTCCTGGTCCCAAAACACTCTCCAAGCCCACCACAGACCTGACGGATGACTCTGGTGTCCACCCGCTGGCGCTGAGTCACAGAAAACCCAGGTTTCTCAAAACTTGCCTCCCTGCGGCACCGCGATCCACTACTCGTCGGGTTGAGTGATTCTGGGTAGCCCTGGAGATGGCGGCTAGGGCCAGAAAGTCTTTGCTCCAGAGTGGTGGACTCGGTGCACGGATGTCCCTTTATGACGCAATATGTTTGCGCCCCAGAGTAATGATACTGGCAAAGAGCCGCCATTTTCGAGCCTGCCCTCCTATGGTTGGCAGTCTCCCTTTCTCCGCTTTTCAGGAAAGACTCTTACAGCGAGAAACGATTGAAAACAACCCTTAGCCGGGCTCAGTGGCTCAGCCTTTGGGAGCCGGGCTCAGTGGCTCCCGCGCCTTTGGGAGGCTGAGGTGAGTGGATTGCCTGAGCCCACGGTTTCGAGACCCGCCTGGGCAACTTGGCGAGATCTCATCTCTACAATAAATCAAAAACTTAACCGGGCGTGGTAGCGCGCACCTGTAGTTCCAGCTACTTGAAAGGCTGAGGTGGAAGGATCTCCAGAGCCCGGCAGGTCGAGGCTGTGGTGACCGGGAGCGGTCACTGCACTCCAGTCTGGGTAACAGTGAGACTCCAACTCAAAAAAAGAAAAGAAAAAGAAAACAACCCCATCACCCTATTTTTGTTTTAAAGCAAGTTGAACTACGGAATCTTGACTTTGTAACGTGTGCTGGGGCAGTATCCAAACTGTTCAGCCTGAGAATCTGCTGGCTGGGTAGAAATGGCCATGAATGTTCAGGTACCTTGATCCTAAGGAGGATGGGTAGAAGGCAGGTGGGCGTGGGGATCATAGAGGCTTTTCCAGGGGAAGGGATCTCAAGCACCACGTGGAGAGGCTGTGACCCCAAGATCGCTTCTGGTTAGAGGGCACATTATGAAGGAACAACATTTGCCTACGACTTAGGGAAACTTCTGAGGAAAGAGTCAACCCCGAGAGTGATAATTCACAAGTATTTGTTCCTTAGTATGTGGTTGATCTTTTAATCTTCTCAGTGGGATCTTCTACAAATGCTGCGTCCTGTCCGAATGAGTGGTAAAGGTTCCTGAAAGAGGAACAGCACAGTATAACACAATTCACAAAACACTTTTAGAATTAGAAGGTGGGGAAGTTAGGGGGCACTTTGCCTCACAAGACAAAGGCCCTGAGTTTCTTACCCAACGACTTTTATTAGTACAAAATGATGTAGTTAAGTAAGCCTTCAAGGACAAAGTACAGACAGTGCAAAAACAAAAAACTGTAATGGCTTTGCTATTATTGGCATTCTTGACTGATTGTGACTTTACACATATGCCAAGTATGTTTTCAGCAGACTTCAAGCAGGGCCATGTTCTCCAACATCTCCCCCTTTTTTATTTAATTGTTGCATAAGGGCAGCCATAGTAATTTTTGGTTGAAGATCCTTCATTTGACTTCTGTTGGTTAATCTGATTCTGCAGACTGCACAGAAAAGAAAAGGAACAGTCACAGCCACAATAAGCGAAGCAACAAAAGTAATGTTTTGATTTTTGAACCATGTTTGTGGATTGAAATCTTGAAATCCAGTTACTATACTTTCAATGATTGGGTTATTAGAAGTATCTAACTTCATAGAGCTGAATTGTTGTATATCTTATTGTAAAGCAAGAATATTTAAAGTTGCATTATTTTGTCCCCATGCTCCTAAAACACGGGCCTTAATCTTACCCTGATAATAGTCACTACTGTTATACTTCAGGAGGGTAATATAGTAGATAGTAACATTATAATGACAAGGAAGTTCCATATGGGTATGGATGTTCTCTAATTCTTTACCCTTCCAAGACACCGCATTTTTTAGACTATTTAATTCATCTTAAAAAGTCAAATCTATAGTATGCATGCCATAAATGGGAAGAGTTATGAACAAGATTATTTACAAAAGTATGAGCTTGAACTTCTTGAGACAAGTCAACAGCTGATGTGGCCACGGATGCAATTATTCCAATAACAGTAAAATAACACCAATAATTAAGCCTATTGCCCATTTTTTCTCTATGCAACACCTTTTGAAAGATAAAATATAGAATCTGCAAAATGGGTATTTGTCCCCATTGTTTTGTAATATTCACAGGTATCCATACTGCAACAGGCTGATAAATAAACTTAATTGATTGAGTTTTGTTATCCTGATTAATATAATGATGTAAATAACAATTTACACATTCAATATGATATAACTGGGTAGTGGGATTGAGTTGGATATGAATAATATTATCCACCATAAGTATATATGGAGCAAATACACAAGCTTGGACCCAAATGGTTCTACTATGAACAACACTCATTTTAGTACCATAATTATTAGTACGAGTATAACTTGCATTCCAAAATTCAGTTTTTGTAGGGCAGTTGCCACCTTCCATTGAGTATACTGTAGTGGCCCATGCTCATTGTTTAATTGGGGTCAGGCCAATACCCCAGGTTATTGACTTGGTCTGTTGAGTTCCCCTCATTGGCATCCTCAGTTAAGAAAGCTGGGTTCTTCATACTCTGTCAGCTCCCAGGGTTATTTGCTGAAAGTTGCACATCAGCTAGTTTTCCGCCATGCCACTATTTACACACCTTCCAGGATCCAAAAGGGTATAGCTGCAGTTTCTTGAAAGACCCAAGCAAATTCTCTATCCCAGGTTATTAAGGAATCAGGGCCTTTCCATTTTTCTTCTTCTGATGTCTTCCGTATACCAGTGGAGAGTTACCAGGTGAGTGCTGGCCATAATGATGCCCCACTGGAGTCATCTCCTAATCATTGCATATGAAAAAAATTTAAAGTAAGTAGGGCTTATTTAAGAAGTCTACAGGGAGAGGAAAAACCTCCTGTTCGTTCCCCCTTTTGTTTTTTTAGTGAAGCATTAGTTTATGATGTGTTTGCTCCACTGTTGCCTGTTCTTGAGGGTTGTATGGAATGGCAATTAAATGTAAAAATGTCCCATGTCTGACAAAATTCTGCAAAAGCTTTACTACTATAAGCAGAGTCATTATCAGTTTTAATGTGCTGCAGAAGGCCAAGCACAGCAATTGCTTCCAAGCAATGATTTTTGACATATTGAATTGTTTCACCTTCCTGTACAGAGGCCCTTTTAAAATTAGCTTTTGTTGTAACTTTTTCCTATAAGAAATCTTAGATTGACTTAAACTTTAATTTCAATATTCTAAAGCAGTCTGTTTTAAAATATTATTTTAGTTAGATCCTTGGTAAAATAGCCAGCATTACAAAACAAAGCTTATTGAACTTATTCAAACAATCATAAGTATTTGTGGAAAAAATAACCTGTAAATTGGTCCCAGAAAAATATTTTTCTTTTGACTATAAAAATATAACAAGAATAATTGGTAATACTTTAAATAAAGAATATATTATTTGGATTTTATTAACTCAGGTTATGCAGTTAATCCTTGTTTTCTTAGCAGTCTTATATTGGATTAGCAATTCTCATGAGCACACAAGTTTTTAATTAGTTTTGGAAGATTTTAAAGTTAGCGATTGTACTGAATGACACTTTTTAGATTTTAGCAAACATGACCATATATGTGACTTATCTGACATAAACCTTTAACAATTTGAGTTTTAAGACATAAGTTTGCTGACAACTTAAGTACAAAGAGTGTTACAGAAGCAAAGCTTTATATTTTAAAGCTTTTAGCAGAAATGATGTTTTACCAATAGACCAATAGATTCAGACAAAATGAAAGCATTCTATTTTTAACATTACTTACTAAGGATTGATGAATTTGTGTTTTAAAAAAATAGTTTTACTTTGGTATACTGGTGTTTTGACATAATGTTAGTGATTGATATTGCTGGTACATTCATAGATATATTTTTTGCAAACTAGATTGTTTATAGAAATTCTTTTACACATTTCTTTTTACAAACCATCCACATACCATCTTTGACATGCTCATACCATTCTTTGACATGCTTGAACCTTTCATTTTTGTCCTATACTTTTCCACTTTTAGACAACCATTCACTCCATTATATGACAAAAATCCACCATACAAGGTTCTTTCCTAGACAATTTTTTTCTTTTTTCCTTACACTTTTTCTAACCAAAGACATACTTTTACACCAACCTTTTTACACTTTCCCTTTGCTTTTTGGTTTCTCTCTCTCTCTCTCTCTCTCTCTTTCTCTCTCTCTCTTTAAAGTTTTACAGCAAAGTTTATGAGAGAAAGGACACATTGTAGTGAGAATGCAGGTGCCTTAGAACTTGCTGTTAGCAGAGAGCTCTAGGCGTTATCCAAAATGATAATTAAGCAACCTATTTTACAAGCTAAGTATGTTTTCAGCAGAGTTCAAGGAGGGCAGTGGGCTCCAACACACAAAGCAAACATGTTACATTTATATGAATTCTAATGTATTTTTAAATTTATGATGGGATATTTTTGGTGTCAAAGAACTCTTCACCTAGTGCTGTGTAACAAAGATTTTTTTTCTGTATTTTCTCAGAAGTCTTGGCACTTTATTTTACATTTAATAAGTCTTTTATCTACTTCAAGTTCATTTTTGTATCTAGTGTGAGGTTGGAAATACACTTTTAATTAACAAAAATGTCAAATTTCGAGGATTCAAGGAAGTCTGAGAAGAGATGCCTTTTGGTTTGGATGAAGTTACTACTTCTATAAGGATGATCCTTTTTAAGATTACTGATGATTCCAAACATAAGCACTCTGCTAGTATCTGGAATAAAACGATATGGAATACTCTCCAGTGGCTCACAATCCATTTTGTCTTTAGACAAAGAATTGGTGACCTAGCAACCTCCAAGGATGACAGATTTTATATTTATTTATTTTTTAGTGTTAGGTTGGTGGGCTGTTTCAAGAGAAAGATGAGTGGAATTGCACAAAGAGTAAGTAAAAAGGAAAAGTTTATTTAGAAGGTAGATCTAGACAAAGGGTGTATCCACCTCTCTAAGACTGGAGAAGGGGCCAGATGCTAAAGGAGCATTTGTTGCTGGAACCTAGGAGCTGGGGGTTTATGATTCTTTCTTTCTTTAGACTAGGAATTAAGGTTGGTTGCACAAATACATCCATCTCTGTAAAATGAAACCATGGGAGAGGAGTTGTCTTTGCCATGGCAATTAACAGCTCAGTAGTTTCAGATAGTTGACCAGGTAGACAAGATTAGGCCAAGGTCTGTAAAACAAAGTTTCATAACACAAGCGTCAGTTTTCAAAGTATTTGGATTTAGAGAAAGGGCATTTAGCCAGGAGTGTGTTTTTCATGGGTAAGATAGAAAGATTGGGGTAAGAAAACATTCTTGGAGAAACTGCAGGAGGGCTGGAGCCCAAACTATAAGCCAACACCAAGTTGCCTGCCCACAATGACTGAGGTAACTCCAGTTTGGCTTTTGTCCTTAGTGTTATGAACATATAGATTTATATAGTGGATGTGGTTTAGTCAATTGTTCTGAGGACATTTTTCAATAAAAGAAAATCATAGTACATCAGTTGCTTTGCAAGTTAACGATGTTTCAAATGGTGCCATTGTATTCAGAATATAGTCTCTATCATTTCCATTCTAAGGAACCAGGACCCCCTAAATGATAGCTGGTATCAGATCTGGGGCAGAAATGCTAAATTAACCTAGAATCTTTGTTCCACAAATCAAAAAAGGTATAAAAATTAACAATATAGATATTAAAAGCAATGCTGCTGAGAACTTGAATGAAAAGAGAGCTATGGAGAAAGTGTTGGTCATATTAGACTTAAAACAAATAATTCTGAACACAATGTTGGTAGAAAAATGGTCAGTAATAGTCATTATGGAGATGTTACACTTGAAATTGAGGAAGAGTTTATTGGAAACTGGAGGAAAGGCAATCCTTGTTATAAAGTGGAAAAGACCTCTGCTGGATCATGTTCTAGTGTGTTCTGAAAGGTGGAGCCAATGAACAATAAAACTGGTATTTAGCAGTGATTTCTAAGTCTGCTTCTTGGTGTTTTCTACTTTTGTTTTTATAATACCTGAGGTATTTATACAGATATAGCAAGAAGTGGTGGCAGTCACACACACTTGGGCTAAAGGAAAAGTCTAAATCAACCTTCCTAAGGGAGTTAAGGGATGTCTGCTGGACTGCCAATGCAGTGGCCATAGAGGCAATATCTGCCGTGACCAGGGGCAGGTTTCTTAACATTTTTAATGCACACTGATTCCTATATATGCTATCAAAGATTTCGGAAAGAACATAAACCCAGAATCAGTTACACCTCCTGGCAGGTCCCTAGTAAGTCTCGTGACATACAGCTTTACACTCCTGGCTAATGTGTGCCTCATTCCTGGTGTGATATCAAGGGGAAACCCTAACATGCAGCATCCTACTGTCATGAACTGTCCAGGTATGACACTGTCCATCTAGTACTTGGGAAATCCCTACACTACCCACAGAGAGGTAGCCTTCTGGTGCGCACAACACCTTCTCTGCGTTTTATTGCTCAAAGATCCCTTCATATGTATAGAAGCATAGCCATTTTCTAGCCAAGTCTCAGCCTGTCACATGAACTGTTCCTCCCATATAATATCAATAATGAAGCCTCCAGGTTACTAGCAACAGTCCAGTCCTCATTTCCTTCATTGCCAATGGGACACTCCCCATGTAACCAAGTGTGGTACATTAAAGTTAGCATCCCACCGAGGTTTTCTTAGTTCTGATGACATTTTTGCTTCAGTGTCAAGTTAAGTTAAAACATACAGATGGTAGGTGTCAAATCCTTCCTTGGTAAGCCAGGATTTGAATTCTGTTGGTATATAAGTGGGTACTCCCCAAAACCTTAACGTGTATTTCTTACATGTTTAAACTTATCATCTTCAAAGGATTCTCCATTTGATGCCATACACCTATCAAGACACTTTTTCCACTGCTCAAAACAGCTTTTGAATTAGTCAATTTTGATGCCTTTTAAGGTGCTGGTTTTTTGGGTTTCACTTTGGCAAAATGTTCCCCTTTGAGAAAATTTTGGGGGGGGAGTTCTCCCTTAAACACTGTGGCATTAAAAATGCTAGTGTATTTTAGCACTGGTAGTATGAAAGGGTCACTCTAGTTGGTAACAGGAGGTCCAGGATGGCAGATCCAGTCTTCATCAGATTACTTAGGAAGGCATACTTCCAGGTCTCTGCTGCCATGTCATTATGGAAAAAAACATGTTGACAGGTTACTAACCGTCCTTACCCCCAGATCTCTCGATGCCTCTAGTTTTTGCTACCTATTAGGTAGGGGCTGGGCTGAGTTGAGGTACAGACCCAGAATGTCTTTGTCAGTCCCTTCATTGACCCAAACCTTACAGCCTCCATTTCCAGTCCAGAAGAAAAGTCATGTCCTGTACAAATGTGACATGTCTGACCACATTGCACATGTGAATGAAAGGATCAGATGCCTCTGGCACCACTAGAGAGGTCCTACCACCCTGGTTCTCTCCTACCCCTCATTTAAAGTACTTCTGAAATAATATTTAACTACATTTAGAGTCTAAGAAATGTAACAGTAAATCATCATATAATCTTAGGCAGGCATTGAAGATAATTAGAACAAAAAAACAAAAGAACCCACAAATGGGAGAAGTGAACATAATGTGATAATCTCAATCAGTGATGTGGGACAGAGTCTAGCTTTTTAAGTTATAAAATCATTAACACAGTAAATAGTAATACAGTTCAAGGCATTCTGTCTGGAATTACACACCTGATATAATATCTGATGTATAATGTTAGAAATGGAACAGGAAGCTGTTACACATTTTCACAAGGCTACTTTGAAGCAAAGTACACTACTGTATTGCTAAAGGCACTTTGCATTTAGCAAATTCACACTCTTATTTCTCACCTCCTAATGAATGAGGCAGAATGTACCACTGGAATTCCTGCCACATTCACTGCTGTCAGAACTTTCCAGTATGTACTGACACCTCTGGAGGACAAGGACATTCCCACAACCATTATATTTTTAGTCACTATGAGCTTACTGTGAACCCATGGTGGTCACTGATAATAAAGTCCCTCTTCTGAAAAAGGCTTTCCTAATTTCTGTATTCAAAGGATTTCAGAGTTGATATTTAACCAAATAATCAGCTAGACACTTCTGCTCAAGTCTTTTCCACATTAAGTGAGAAGTTTTTAACTATGTGTTTGTAACATGAAAGATGTAATTGTCTGCTGAAAGCATGACCACATCCACTGCATTTATAAGATTTCTGTCTTGTGCACATCTGGCAATTGGCCATCCCACAGGGACTATTTCCCCACTTTCAAGGAGCCCACTGATGTTTAATAAGTGGTCACAGAAGGTATCTGACAGTGACCATATAAGCAGGGCTTTCCTACTTCATGAGTGCACTGGTGCCTAAAATGCTGTGTCTTGCAGTAGAAGAACTGTCCACCTTCACTGGAATTCCATGTTCTCCCTTGTGTGTATTTTCTTATCTTTAACAAGACGAGACATGTAGGAGTATGCTTTCTCACACTTGCCACAGCCATAGAGCCTCTCTTCTGTATGAGTTCAATGATGTAAGATGAGCATTGACTTTGTAATGAAGACTTTCTCACAGTCAATGCATTTATAGGCTTTCTCTCCTGAGTGAATTCTCTGGTGTCTAGTGAGTCTGAACTTCTGCAAACAGGTCTGTCCACATTCAGAACACATAAGGCGAGTCTGTCCCATGTAGTATCTCTGATGTATTATGAGACAGGTCTCTGGTTGAAGGTCTTGCCACAGTGAGTGCAGCCACAGGGTTTCTCTCTGGTGTGAGTTCATTGATTCTCTCTGGTGTGAGTTCATTGTCCTTCAGAATGAAGCTTTTTCCACATTCAATCTCCATATAAGCTTTAAGTCCAGTTTGAGTTCATTGATTTAAAAAGGGAAGTGATTTTCTGGAGAAACATCCCCACATTCACTGCACTCATGGAGTTTCTCCTCTTTGAGTTATCTGAAGTTCAATGAGATTGTGCTTTTTGTAGGTTTTTCCACATAGACTACATCCATGGGATTTCTTTCCCGTATGAATCCTCTCATGCTCATTGAGCTGAGAATTCCTGAGAAAAGTTTTCCCACATTCAGTGCATTCATAGATTGTGTCTATATTGTGTGCTTGCTGATGTTTACAAAACTGTGACTTAGTGCTGATGAGCTTTCTACTGTCATAGGTTTCCACTTCAGTATGAGTTTGTTCATGATTCTCATGGAGAAAGGTCCTGCCATCTCCATTAAGCTCACAGGTTCTTTTACATTGCATCTTCTGCTCTCACTGGTTAAGCCTAAATATGATTTCAAAGCTTTTCCATGCTTATAGTCTTTTTCCCAGCCCTTTCAACATTTTTTGGTTTCACAAGTGTTGCCACAGATGATCATTAGCTATCTCAATTTCTAAGATAGAACAACAAACCTTCCGTGAGCAACACGGGGAATAAAATTGTTTCAAAATACCTTGGGGTTAGCTGGCTCTTTAGTGGAATCCCCATGATAGCTATGTGAAAGAAAATTCCAAGAATAAATGTTCCCTATTTCTTTTTTTAAAACTTCTTAACAACTTTTTAAAAAAATTTCAGTTAAGTATACATAAGATAAAATTTTCCATCTGACCATTTTTAAGTGTGCAGCTATCTGGCATTCAGTAATATAGGCAAACACCAATAGGTAACAGGAATCAGTATAAAATAGGATTAGATAATTCACAATGAATTAAAACAGGTATAGCCACTCTTTTATTTTTATTTTTTTGACACACGGTCTCACTCTGTGATCTAGGTTGGAGTGCATTGTCATGATCGTGGCTCACCATAGCTTCTGCTGCCTGGGATCAAGGGGTCCTCCCACTTCAGCCTATCCAGTAGTTGGGCCTACAGGTACATGCCATCATACCTGGCTAATTTTTGTATTTTTTGTAATGATGAGGTTTTGTTATGTTACCCAGGCTGGTCTAGAACTCCTGAACTCAAGCAATATTCCTACCTTGGCCTATCAAATACTGTGATGCCATCTCTAAACAACCAAAATATGATCTCCACTGCTTTCCCCTCTTCCTGGTTCTCACATTGGTGGGCTGAACAGTGGATTTTATCTTCCAATATCCATTGTGGATCTCCTTGTTCTATCTTTGAGTAGTTATCAGGTTTGCTGGGTTGATACCCTGTACATGGTAAATGACAGAAGATTCAAGATCACTGAATTGCATTACGTGTCTCTGATTATATGCAAAAGGTACATTTCAGGGCCTACACAATTTGCAAATTAAAGACTTTCTTTTGTTTTTATTCTTTTGTACAATTTTTGAAATTTTAGCCTAGGTGTGGGTCTTGCTATGTTACCCAGGCCTGTCTTGAGCTCCTGGCTTCAAGTGATTCTCCCTCTCTGGCCTCCAAAGTGCTGGGATTACAGTAGACCCAGTCACAATGCCCAATCTAAAGACTTCTTTATAAGCTGATGGTAGATTACACCTCCTCTTCTGGGACCTTGGAAGGGGGCTGACAATTTACCACTTGTGACATATCTCAGTTTTTGGAAGCTGAGAAAGGAAGGACCACTGACTGGGCAAACTTTAGGAGACAGGGCAGCTGTCCTCACCCAGTGACACCAGGTTGCTGTAGTTCTGCAACAAAACATGCCAGTACAAGTCCTTCTGAACAGGGCCCAGAAGCTGCCATTCCTCCCAGGTGAACTCCATAGCCTCATCCTTTTTTGCAAGTAATTCCTGTAAAAACACAGTCCTATTGAATGTGTTTATTTATTGAAATAGATGGAATTTTAAAGGTGTTCTGTTAATCTTCATCATGTAGTCTTCATCTATGGAATTGTCCCTCAGTATACTCAATGATTGGCCCTATGATCCCCTGCTTACACCAAAAGAAGCATACTCAAGTCCTGCCGTCAGCCCTGCAGTACTATTAATATGAAAAGTTGACCCTCCAAATATGTGGGCTTTAGATTCTTCCAAGACTGTACTTTTGAGTCACATTTGGATATAAGTTGACCTACTCACTTCAAGCCTGTAGTGTTCAGGGTCAACTGTACTCCTACTTTTGTCAACATTCTATGAAAAAAGGGAAGTCATATTTTAAAATTTTGTAAGTGTTGCTGGGCATGGTGCCTCATGCCCATAATCCCAGCACTTTGGGAGGCTAAGACGAGAGGATTTCCTGTGCCCAGAGTTCAAGACCAGCCTGGGCAACTTGGCAAGACCTCATCTCTGCAATTAAAAATAAAAAAATAGCTGGATGTGGTGGTACATGCCTATCAAGCTACTTGGAAGGCTGAGGTGGAATGATTGCCTGAGCAAAGCAGGTAATGGCTGCAGTGGCCATAAGTGTGCCACTGCACTCCAGCTTGGGCAACAGAATGAGACTCTGACTCAAAAAAAAAAAAAATCTGTAACTGTGCAGTCATCCATTAATTCAAAACATCCTAGGTTTCTATAATATGTGGTCATTAAATCCTCTTGCTGCCTGGGAACATCTGCCATGTATTTCAGCACCTACTTGCCATTACTGTATCTTTTGTAATAAATGCTAGTGACATAGTTATTGCATGCATGCAGAATAATCTAGCATAATTCCCTTATGTACACAATACTATAATGTTAAGAAAAACAACAGATATTCATTAGACCTAAAAAAAAGCTATAATACATGAGAGCATTTATGTACATTACATACACTGTATACGTATATATACATATAAACACATGTGTGCCACACACATAAATACACATATAGACACGGATATCTTAACAGGTAAATGTCTAAAACACAGTAATAATAACCATTTTTTAGACATTATTCTAGAGAATAAGGAAAATAATGTACATGGGGAGCTTATCACTATTTAGTTTGAGTCTTTTACATTAAAATTACATCCATGAGGCCGAACATGGTGGCTCATGCCTATAATCCCAGTACATTGGGAGGCCAAGGTGAAAGGACTGCTTGAGCCCACGAATTTGAGACCAACCTGAGTAACTTGGTAAGACCTCATCTCTACAGTAAATAAAAAAATTAGCTGGGCATGGTGGTGCATTCTGTAGTTCCAGTTACATGGAAGGCTGAGGCAGAAGAGTCACCTGAGTTCAGTAGGTTGAGGCTGTGGTGGTTGTGAGCATGTTCCTGCATACCAACCTGGGTGACGGAGTGAAACTCCAACACACACACACAAAAATTAAAAATATATCCATGGGTCTGTGGTTCTTTCTGATACCAAATGCATAGTGTTTTTCACCATCAAGTTTCCAACTCTCTGATTCTCTGATGCCAACTGGGTAGCCTACAGTTCAATCCTATTCTAACACTAACTAACTGGAGTTATCAGACTGCACAGGTTTAAGGGCTCAGTCCCATGAGACTGTCCTCATATCAGGAGCCAGTTGCAAGCGCTAGGTCTCCAGGTTTCCTGAACTTCTGTCTGACTTAGCAACAAATGTGGGAATGGTCATGAAAACCCCCATGAGGTTTGATAATTTGCTAGAATGACTCAGAACTCAGGAAAATGTCACACTTATTGTTTGTTTATTATAAAGGATACAAATGAGAGAGGAGATAGCTAGAGAAAAGCTAGGCAGACAGACAGGGCAGGTTCCCCAGTGTCAGGCCTCCCTGCAGGCCTCTGGGACTCACTTGCATTGGTAAACAAGCTCCCTAGAAGTCTCTCAAGCTATCTTTTAAGTACTCACTTTGGGGATAGAAAAACAACCAGTTTGCTCACCATTAAGCCTCTACCACCTGTCACTTGGTTCTTACTACTGACCAATTAGCACAGCTGGCGCAAGCCAATTGGCTCGGTCTTAGAGCTATATAAGGACCAGGTTTCAGATCCAAATCAGCAAACCCTTCAGGTCCTCTTCCACTGTGGAAGTTTTTCTGTCTTCTCTCTAGATCTTGCTTTCTCAGTTTCCAGCCATCCCAGTCGTGTCCGTCATTTCCCCTGGGCATGAGAATAGAACTCCAACCTGAAGAACTGTGGAAGATCATCAGTGTAGAAGAGCCATGCACCCCAAAAGCTGGCTTGCCCATCACTGGAGCCAGTTATACCAGGAGAGTTGCCAGCAGAAGGCGAGACTCCGAAGCTGAGACACTCCTGGGGTTTGGCTTGCCAGCCCATCAAGCTGACACTCTGGGGCTGAGCTAGCTAACCCATTGAGCTGACATTGTGGAAACCCAGGCTGACCTGAAAAATCCATATCAAAAATGAATAGCCAGAAGATGATGTAGAGAAGTCCAAAGGGTCTCAAGCACAGGAGTCTCTGTTCTCCAAAAGTTGGAATTCACCCCCATTTCCACATGTGATTTCCAAACCCCAAGGGGGTTCTTATGGTGTATAATTAAAAGAGATTGTTATTAACAACAAAAGACACTCCTATCTCTCAGGAAATCCTAAGGAATTTAGGAGTTCTGTGCAAGGAACCAAAGACAGAGACCAAATAATGAGTCATTTCTGTAATTAAAAAAATAAAGGCAATAAAAAGGTGGCAGGTTAACAAATGAACTTGAGCACAGGGATGGTCTTTGTATTTTCTGAGGTGAGGTAAAGTTATAAGGCACTTAATGTCCCAATTTTAAAGGTACAGACTAAGTCTCTTTTTCCCCAGAGCCCATTTTTTCAAATGTATATCTTCATTTAAGTGAACTGATTTCTTCAGGCCTCCACAAACTCATCAGGGAATCAAATTAAGAATAAAACAAACCAAAAGTTACCTGGGTCCTTGTCATTTCTTCTGTTTCAGGAAATGCTCAGTAAGTGGGATGCTCTCTTTGGTCTCTTCTGAATCTGCCCGTAATGTTGGTTAAGAAATCTGAGTCTCCAGTCAAGGGTGTCCTAAGAACCGATATCCAAGCCCAAGTCCAAAAACCTCCTCCTCCTCCCTTCACCTGAACACTCTTACTCCTGGGAAACTAGAACTGGGAGGTGAAGAACAAGTTCATTTGGGTGACACATGACCTCTAGGCCAAAACACTCTAACTGACACTGCAAACTCACTTTATGTTAAGACCAGAATTTCTTTTTTTTTTTCAAATATATATATTTTTTAAATATATATTTATTATTTTATTTTCAATTTTTTCCTAAGTTTCTAAAAATTTATTTTATTTTAAAGATGTGGGATACAATTCAGGATTAGGTATACAAGTGGTCATTGCACAGGTAGAGTTTGGGCCTACCTTTGGAACCCACTTAGTGTGGTTTGAGATCAGGTACGCTTATTAATGTTATGTGCCCCCCCCCCCCCCAGTCCCTGGGCAGTTTCCTGATACTATCAATCCCTTTCTTATAGTATTATGGTAAATGTTCAGGGTCCACTTAGTAGTGAGAACATATGCTACTGTTTTTTGTTTCTGTGATAAATCACTGAGGATGATAGACTTAAATCCATCTAAATTGCTGTGAAGTCCATAATTTTGTTCTTCTTTATGACAACATAATATTCTATTGTGTATATGTACCACCTTTTTTTATCTAGTCCACTGTCAATGGGCAGCACAATTGGTTCCATATTTTTGCAATTGTAAATTGTATTGCAATAAACATGCGTGTGCAGGTGTCTTTTTTGTAGAACGATTTAAGTTCTTCCAGGTATAATCCCAGAAGGGGGACAGCTGAATCACATGAAAGGTCAATTTCTAGTTCAATTTCTAGGAATCGCCACACTGTTTTCCACAGAAATTGAACTAGTTTGCATTTCCACTAACATTGTAGAAGTGTTCCCTTTTCTTTGCATCCTTGCCAGCATCTACTGTTTTTTGTTTTATCAATGATGGTAAGACCAATATATCTAGTTGCACCTTTACTAGGTGCACCGTTTTTACACCTCAGTGTAATAAAACATAATACTCTGAATGTGAAGCAGAATTAGCATGAATAAGAGATGAAAGGTGGGGAAGGAGAAACAGCATGGGACAAAGCCTCAAAAGCAGTGTACTTCTCAGACAGAACAACTTGCGAGTCCGATAGAAGGTGAAGATCTGGGCATTTTTTCCCTTAAAACCTTGTGTCAGCCGGCCCCAATGGCTCACTCCTATAATCCCAGCACTTTGGGAGACCAAGGTGAGAGGATTGCCTGAGTCCACAAGTTCAAGACAAACCTGGGAAACTTGGTGAAATCTTGTCTCTACAAGAAACCAAAAAATTAGCTGGTGTGGTGGTGCATGCCTGTAGTTCCAGCTACTTGGAAGGTTGAGGCAGAAGGTGCACCTGAGCCCATCAGGTGGAGGTTGTAGTGGCTGTGAGAGTACCACTGCACTCCAGCCTGGGCAACAAAGGCAGAGTGTGACTGAAAGTAAATAAAGGCCGGGTTCAGTGGCTAATGCTTATAATCCCAGCACTTTGGGAGGCCGAGGTGAGAGGACTGTCTGAGCCCACAGGTTCAAGATCAACCTGGGCAACTTAGCGAGACTTCATCTCTACAATAAATTTTTTTTTAAATAGCCAGGCATGGTGGCTCATGCCTGTCATTCCAGCTACTTGGAAGACTGAGGCAGAAGGAACACCTGAGCCCAGCAGGTCAAGATTGCGGTGGCCGTGAGTGTACCACTGTACTCCAGCCTGGGTGACAGAGTAAGATTCTGACTCACACACATACAAAAAAAAAATCACGTGTGTCCACATACCTGTTTTTTATGGGTATAATATGGGCTGAATGGTGACTGCCCAGAACATATGTCCATGTCCTAATCCTCACATTCCTCTGAAGATGACTTTTTTGGAAAAAGGGTCTTGGCAAATGTAGTTGAAATTCTCAAGATTACATCATTCTGAATTATCTATAGGGGCCCTATATTCATAGACTTGTGTCCTTATAAGACACACAGTCCAGGCACAGTGGATCAAGCCTGTAATACTAGCACTAAGTATATACATAAAGTATTATGTAGGTCTAGTAACAGGATTAATTGAATAAATATTAGTATATATATCCAATCCAATACTGTGCAGATATTATAAATATTCCATTTTTGCAGTGCAGTGGCTCACACCTGCAATCCAACTGCTTTGGGAGACCAAGGCAGCAGGATCATTTGAGGCCAGGGGATGAAGAAAAACCTGGATAATATAGCAACCCCCCATTTCTACCAAAAATAGGTTTTTAAAATTCTATATTTACAAAAAATAAAGTAACTCAAATTTATAGACAGCATAATTGTTTTTCTGCCAATTACAAGTATGTATATATATACTCACACACAGACACATACAAAAAGATCCACATGAAAATATTAATGTGATTATATCTAACTATTACGTAGGTCATTTTTCTCTTGATTATTTTTCATAAGTATGTCAACAATTTTAATGGAAAATACTGTTGCCAAATCATACTGTAAGTTTGTGGTCCTTTAAACTTTCTTTTTCTTTTTTTTTTTTTTTT
>NW_007246544.1:112909-115960 GCF_000164805.1 Carlito syrichta
TGCCAAGTTGCCCAGGCAGGTCTCGAACCCACGGGATCAGGCAATCCACTCACCTCAGCCTCCCAAAGCACAGGATTACAGGTTGAGCCACTGAACCACGCTAAACTTTCATTATTAAAAAAGTAAAAAGACAAAAGAAACACAACTTATGAATTTTGCAAAGTATAAAAGTACAAATACAGAAAAAATAGCAGTTGTTATTGAGTCAGAAATACTAAGTATATACCACTAACCACAACTGTGTACATTTTAATTTCCTTAATTCACAAAAACCTTGAGAGAGGGAATTAACTTCTCTTTGCACAAATGAAAAAATAAGACTCAGGCTTATTAACTCACCCAAGACATCCAGCAGAGCAAGAATCCAGACTAAAAAGTCAAAGTAATTTCTTCTCAAAATCCACATGCTTGCCACTGGGCCAACATAATTTGGAGATGCCAAACTTTTCACTTAGAAAATATAAAGAATCAATTAAAAAGTTTTTAGTAAAACATAGGAATGCTGAAGTGTAAGGGAAGGTATATTGATGTCTGCAACTGACTTTGAAAGTGCCAGAAATTTTTAAAAGAAAGTAAGATGAATGAATAAACAAAGAGAAGGATACATAGGGCACGTATACTAAAATGTTAATATTACAATCTATGTTAATATTACAACTTGTGTTCACTGCAAAACTTATTCCACTTTGCTATGTGTCTGGAATTTTTCACAATAAAATGTTGAGGAGTAAAAACCTATTAGTAGTGACAAAAGGAAATAAATAACCAAGTCAATTTGTATCAAGAAGGAAAAAACCTCAACAATTATAAAAAGCAATTCACTTTAGATTCACTAAATCCTTAATCTTCCTACACATGGGGACAGAAGGAGAGCACGATGTAAGAGCTTAAGATCTATAAACTGTTCTTTTTATATATATTATTTTATTTTATTTTTAATAGAGACAGGGTCTCGCTATGTTGTCCTGGCTGGCCTTGAACTCTTGGCTTCATACAATCCTCTGATCTTAGCCTCCCAAAATGCTAGGATGACAGGCATGATCCACTGCATGTAGTTTTTTTTTTTCCATTTTATATTATTTCCATTCGTTCTTTCATTCATTCATTCATAAACTATTCCTTGAAGATGGAATTGTAATTGAAAGGCTGAGGAGGATTCTGACATTCACAAGATCTGTCCCAAGCAGACAAGGTTTCAACCTCAAACCAATCCCCACCCTGGATCCCCAGGCCTGCAACTACAAGGTTTTACAAGCCTCTAAACCCTGCCTGCCTGATGCTCTACAAACACTTAACACACATTCAATATTAACCTCAAAACCCACAGAAGACACTCTCGCACGCTGACCATTACCTCTGGCCTCATCGCCATAACCCATATGGACTCCAAACACCGCTTTCGTTAACAAATACCACATCTCCCTAGAGTTCTCCGTCTCTGAGTCCCAGTGACAGTGTGACGCACAAAGACCCCAAACTCTGACGCCACTTTTCTCAGTTGTAGAACTGACAGACCTGACCATGAGAGCTCTCCCATGCATGACACCAAAGGCACCCAACTTCACATCCTCTGTCCCAGACCACCAGCTCTCCCCAAGGATGCCACAGATCCTCTCTGTCCCCTTAACCTACTCCACGCAGTGTCCCACACACTTGACTGACTTCCTCAGACCCTTCAAGTGACTCAAGAAGTCTTCCACTCCTGGCTCTTAAACCCAGAATTGGTATCAGCCAACGGTGGCCAACGAGGGTCAGACTCACTTCTGCAGAGTTCTGGCAATTGGACTCGCCTAATTTTTTGATTTATTGTAGAGACAAGGTCTTGTCATTTTGCCCAGGCTGGTCTCCAACCCGTGGGCTCAGGCAATCCTCTCACCTCGGCCTTTCAAAGTGTTGGGATAACAGCCTTGAGACACCATACCGGTCAATAAACCTGATTTTCTGATTTGCCTTTTTGGAAAGTCCTTGATGACATAATCATATATTGGTGGCCTGCTCTTTTTTTTTTTTTTTGATATTTTATTTATTTTATTTTATTTATTTATTTTTTATCAATATTTTTTATTATGATATTGTAGGGTACAGTTAAGGGTTAGGTATACAAATACGTTTCATTCAGGCACTCTGTTGATAAGAGGTGTTTCCCCGTCCCCAGACAGATATTTGCTACCGTTAATCCCATCTCCCGCCCCCCCCATAGTTTCCCACTACTGTCAGTCATTTTCTTATAGTATTACATTGGATGTTCAAGGTCCATTATATGAGTGAGAACATATGATACTCAGATCTTTGTTTCTGTGAGAGGTCACTCAGTATTATAGACTCTAGTTCCATCCAGGTTGCTGCGAAATTCATGATTTTGTTCTTTTTTATGGCTGCATAGTATTCCATCGTGTATATGTACCACATTTTTAAAATCCAGTCCTTTTTTGATGGGCAGCATGGTTGCTTCCAGGTTCTTGCTATTGTGAACAATGCTGCGATAAACATACGTGTGCAGGTATCTTTTTTATAGAGTGATTTGAGTTCTTCAGGATATATTCCCAGTAGCGGGATTGCGGGGTCATATGGGAGGTTGATATTTAGAGCTTTTAGGAATCACCACACTGCTTTCCACAGAGGTTGCACTAGTTTACACTTCCACCAACAGTATAGAAGTGTTCCCTTTTCACCACACCCTCTCCAGCAGCTGTTATTTTTTGAGTTGTTGATAATTGTCATTCTGACTGGAGTTAGGTGGTATCTCAGTGTGGTTTTGATTTGCATCTCCCTGATGATTAGTGAGGTTGCTCTTGATTGGCTGGGATTACATTTTGTTTTTTCCCTAACCTGAGCATTTAACCAAAATAACTCAGGGGATGCTTAGGTTTGCAGGCAAAGCAAGGTTAAGGTTGTATTTTATTTTATTTTATTTTATTTTATTTTTTGAGTTGGAGTCTCACTCTGTCGCCCAGACTGGAGTGCAGTGACCGCTCCAGCCACCACAGCCTCGACCTGCTGGGCTCCGCGATCCTTCTGCCTCAGCCTTCCTAGTAGCTGGAATTACAGGCT
>NW_007246544.1:115980-182052 GCF_000164805.1 Carlito syrichta
GCGGGCTCAGGCAATCCACTCACCTCAGCCTCCCAAAGGTGCGGGATTACAGGCCGAGCCACCGAGCCGGCTTAAGGTTGTTTTAAAGACCGAACTTGTTTTGTTTGCTCAGGAATTTCTCAGACCTGGTGTTTGTTTACATTTTGCTTTAGCACTCTTCTTTCTTGGACTATGCCATCAAGGTTGCAGTTCCTCGCTTGCAAGAGAGATGATGGGATGAGGACTGGAGGGCTTTGTGCCCTTCTCTCACTTTGCTTTGTCTACTCCTTTGCCTCTCCTTGACCTCAGTCCAAGTTTGCTCCAGCTGAGCAGCAGCAGTGAGCAATGATAGAAAAATCAAATATGCCTTAAGGCTGCTGGGCACAGTGGCTCAAACCTGTAATCTCAGCACTTTGGGAGGCTGAGTTGAGAGGACTGCTGATCCCAGGAGTTTGAGACCAGCCTGCACAACTTACTGAGACCTTGTCTTTACAATAAATCAAAAAATTGGCCAGGCATTGTGGTGCACACCTGTAGTTCCAGTTACTTGAAAGGCTGAGGTGGAAGGATTGTCTGAACCCAACCCCACCAAGTCGATGATGTGATGGTCTTGAGCATGCCACTGCACTCTAGCCTGGGTGACAGAGTAGACTCTGACTCAAAAAAAAAAATCCATGAATCCTCAAATAAAATGGTACTGGAATTTTACATAAACTATATTTTCAATCATCTCTCAATGACATAATACCAATAAAAATAAAAATCCCATACAAATGTTATACTGTATTGCTTATGGAATAACAATATGAAAAAAAGTGTACATGTCCAGTACAGACACAATCATTCATTATCGATTTTACTATTTTCAGTTTGTGGCTGGTTGAATCCATGAGTGTGGGACACATGATACAAAGAACTGACGGTAACTGGATCATTAAAGAATTTATTCTAGGTCAAGTACAGTGGCTCATGCCTACAATCCCAGCACTTTGGGAGGTCATGGTGAGAGGACTGCCTGAGCCCAGGGCTTCAGGACCAGCCTGGCCAAGTTGGCAATATGTCATCTCTAAAATAAATTTAAAAATTAGATGGGTGTGATTATGCACACCTGTAATTCCAGGTATTGGAAGGCTGAGGCAGAAGGATTCTTTGAGCCCAGCAGGTCAAACCTGTGGTGGCAGTGAGCGTGCCCCTGCACTCCAGCCTGGGTGACAGACTGCAGTCTGGAGGGTTTCTCCAGGCAATAAGCTGGGACAAAAATAGCATATAATGATTGCTCATTTTATTTGTTTCTTTTCTTTCAGGTAAAACTGTCAGAAGTTCTCTATTTCCCAATGTATAAAAAAGTTCATATATATATTTTGTGTATATTTTAAAAGATATTTAAGGTAGGTAGATATATATTTTTTAAAAGATATTTAAGGTAGGTGGAGATATATATATATCCACATCACTTAAAGAAAAGCAGATTATTGGAAATGGCTAGAAAATATATGTCAATATCTAAATACATCATGTCAAATATTTTTCATATTTAAAATGTGTCAATCTATATGATTTTAGAATAGATAAGCATGTTTGGAAACACTTCAAGCAACATGAATCTTATGTTCTTTTAGGATAATTAAGAGTTCAGTTCCAGTGCTGACAATTTGACTCAAATATTTAAAATACATTCTATTGTGTGTACATATAAAAATCCCAGTCTAAGAGTCCAGAATTATGGAATAACATGTTAATAAATTTGAGTCATAATCATTATAGATAATTATTTATTAGGGAACATGCTTTTCCAAATTTACTTAATGGTTAAGAGAGAGTTTATCACAGTGTGAATTCTTTGACATCTAATGATATTGTGCTAGGCAGAATAATGGCCTCCTAAAGATGTCAATATCCTAATCCCCAAGAACCTGTGAATATGTTACACTGGTAAGGAGGCTTTAAGGTGGCCAATGAAATTAAGGATGCTAGTCAGATTATTTTAAGACAGTGAGAGTATCTTTGTTTACCTGAATGCTTTCTGTGCAACCACAAGGGTCCTTAAACATAAAGAGGGAGGCAGAAAAATCAGTTGTCAGAGTGATGCAGTATCTGACTGGCCACTGGAAGGCCACACACCACAGAATTTGGACAGCTTCTAGAAGCTGGAAGGGCAATGAAAGAGACTCTCCCCTACAGTCTGCAGAAAGAAATAACAGTTCTGTCAACAATTTGAGGCCGGTGACCCAAAATTGAAATGCAGAGCTCCAGAACTGTAACATAACTTTTTGTTATAAGATAGCAAATTTGTGGTAGTTAGGTATGGCAGTAGTTAGGTATGGCAGCCTTAGAAAATTAATATAGTTGTAGTTTTCCATGCATTGTATTCATAGGCTTTCATTATGTAACACAAATGCTGGTGGCTTAAGCATTAATTGATTAAAGGAGACTTTCCAAGACTCCCAAGGAATAAAACTGCAATACATGAGGTTGTTTTGTGAATTTCCTTTATTTCTTGCTTTTAAGCAATTCTTTTTTTTATAACAAATTCTTCCACTTTTTACTAAAAATATTTTCTGTATCATCTATCTCTAAAAGTGCTTTGTTTCTCTGACATAGGATGAGGTATAATTTAGCACTGAAAACACCACACACTATTTCTGAAATATTCCTTTAAGAATTGATACCAATTGAGGTATTACCTTCAGGCTAAAGCTTCCCCATAATAGCCACATTTCTACCCAATATGATGGCACTGATGTTTAATAACTCTAACTTCTCACCAAGGTGTCCTCTTCAACTTCTGCATTCATAGTGTCTCTTCCTCAAGTGAGTTCTCTGACATATAATGGCAAATAGATTCTAGCTAAAGACTTTGTCAAATTTCTGCTATCACAGTTTTTTCTTGCACAACATCTATAACATATAAGACATACTTTTTTACAAAAGGGATCACATTTACTTCATTTGCAAGTCTTATGCCCTGTCAAATTCCTGGCTAGGTACTAAGGCTTGACTTTTTGGGAAAGGTTGTTCCACAATTAACTACATTTTATCCCCTAGGAACTCACTGATGTTTAATAAGAGCTGGATACCTGAAGAAAGCATTTCTACAGGAACTGTGTTCATGGAGTTTTCTTCTTGTATGAGTTCATTCATTTATAAAGAGGTATGACTCCTTAAGGAAGGTTTCTTCACTTTCAGTGAATATATAGCTTTCTCGTCAGTGTGAATTTTCTTATGTTTAATAAGGACTGGTTTCTGAGCAAAGACTTTGCCACATTCACTGCATGAACATGGTTTCTCTCCAGTATGAGTTCATAGATGCTCAGTAAGCTCTGACTGCATCTAAAGGCTTTGTTGCACTCATTACATT
Organism: Carlito syrichta; assembly: GCF_000164805.1. Taxonomy (NCBI): domain Eukaryota; kingdom Metazoa; phylum Chordata; class Mammalia; order Primates; family Tarsiidae; genus Carlito; species Carlito syrichta. The sequence continues at coordinate 119,318 of NW_007246544.1, forward strand.
TGTGGGGTTTCTCCTATATGAGTTATCTAATGTTCAGTGAGCTGAATCTTCCTACTAAATGTTTTTCCACATTAATTGCATACATGGGGTTTCACTCCTCTTTCAGTTCTTTGAAGTCCAATGAGCTCTCTTTTCCTGGAGAAGGCTTTCTCACACTCACTGCATTTATATGACTTCTCCCCTGCATGATGTTTCTGGTGTGCAGTGAGACATGCCTTTTGGGAAAAGGCTTCCCCCCCCCACTGCATCCATAGAGCTTCTCTCCATTGTGAGATCGCTGGTGTGCATTGAGCTGGGATTTCTGATTGAAGGTTTTGTCCCATTCACTGCATAAATGTGGTCTCTCTCCAGTATGAGTTCGCAGATGCTGAATGAGCTCTGACTTGCCTCTAAAGGCTTTGCTGTACTCATTACATACATAAGTTCTCTCTCCCGTTTGAATTCTCTGATGTCTGGGAAGATCTGACTTAAAATAGAAGGTTCATCCACATTCAGTGCATTCATAATGCTTCTCTCCTCTATGAACTATCTGGTGTACAGTGAGATGTGCCTTTTGGGAAAAGGTTTTTTCACATTCAGTACATGCATGAGGCTTCTCTCCTGTATGAGTTTGCTGATGTTCAGTAAGCTGAATCTTCGTCATGAAGGTTTTTCCACATTCATTGCATCCATGGAGTTTCTCTCCTCTTTCAGTTCTTAGATGCCTAATGAGATGTGCTTTCCTATAGAAGACTTTTCTACACTCACTGCATTCATATGGCTTCTCTCCTCTATGAAGTCTCTGGTGTAATGTGAGATATACCTTTTGGTAAAAGGCTTCCCCACATACACTGGATCCATAGGGTTTCTTTCCAGTGCGAGATCACTGGTGTGTAGTGAGCCATGACTTCTTACTGAAAGCTTTCCCACATTCACTACATTCGTATGGTTTCTCTCCTGTATGAGTTCGCTGATGTACCCTAAGCAGAGATTTCTGGAGAAGATTTTCTCACACTCTTTACATCCATGGGGTTTCTCTCCTCCTTCAAGTTTTTCATGTCTATAGAGCTGTTCTTTCCTGTAGAAGACTCTCCCACACTCACTGCATTAATATGGCTTCTCTCCTGTATGAAGTCTCTGGGGTAGAGTTAGACATACCTTTCATGAAAAGGTTTTCCCACACATACTGCATTAATATGGCTTCTCTCCTGTAAGAAGTCCCTGGTGTACAGTGAGATATGCCTTTTGGGAAAAGGTTTTCCCACATTTACTGCATCCATATGGTTTCTCTACTATATGAGTTTGCTAATGTGCCATAAGCAGGAACTTTTTGGAGAAGGCTGTCTCACACTCTTGACATCCATGGGTTTTCTCTCCTCTGTGAGTTCTCTGATGTTCAGTGAGTCAAATTTTCCTCATGAATGTTTTCCCACAGTCATTGCATCCACAGGGTTTCTCTCCTCTTTCAGTTCTTTGTTGTCTAACAAACTGTGCCTTCCTGGAAAAGACTTTCCCACACTCACCGCATTCATATGGCTTCTCTCATGTATACATTTTGTGATAGTAATTTGGCTGTGATTTAGTGTTACTGGGTGGGGTTAACACATTTTTGGTATTTAATTCTGGTAAAAGTTTTGTCATGCTTGATACAGAGTCATGACTTCTCATTTCTGCCAAAGTCATCAGAATCTTTATATGTCTTCTATTCAGGATAACAAATCCTAAAAGAGATTTCAAACTTTTACAATGTGAGCCAAACTTACTGTACCTTTGTGTTAAAGAAACAATGCTTTTGCATAAATTAAAATATTATTTGCAAGGGCAAAATTGCTGATATATTTCTAACCTTTTAAAGTCAATTTGGTTTCCTTGGTGCCACAGCATATGATTAACATCCCATATTTCTTTCAGAAAAAAGAACAATTAAGTTATCCATGATTCTTTATTTTTATTTTTTTTGCAGAAGGGGCAGGAGGTACAAAAATGTTATGTTTTCGGCTGACTTTTATAAGATCTCAGTCTGGTAGGAATGTACCCCATTCTATATGAAAAAAGATAGTACACTAAAACAGCAAAACAGAAAAAAAAACCTGTGTTAACAACAATTATAAATAGTCCATAATAAATGATTATTACTTGAGAAGCTTTCCAAATAAGAACTTGCAAAATGAGGATGGAAGTAGAAATAGAATGACACCGAGACCGAACAGATCAAAACCAGATGGAGGGCATAGACACATTCATCCAACAAACTTTGGATGGGGTGATATTTGAAATGCTAAAGTGACTAGTAATGTATTATCTGCTCTACAAAGCTATCATGCTAGTAAATAGAATTGATTAAGGAAATTATTTAAGCAAAGAATTAAGAAAATTTCAGAATGTGAAAAACAGTACCAAGGAGGTGATAACGTAGTAGAAGGTGAAACTTAGAAATCCACAAGTAAAAAATGCAAGCAGACATTATAAGCTAAGAATAGGCAATATTATGCTAAGAACATTAAAGAACATGTCAAGCAAAGGGAGCAGTTAGGGCATAACCCAAAGATGAAAAAACAGACATGATCAAGAAACATAAGAGATACTGGTGTTCCTGAAATATCTCAAGCTTGAGTGAAATAGAAATATGTAAGATTGATGAGGTAGGCAGAATTGAGAACATAGAAATGTTGTGGAAGACTTTGTGAGAAATTGGTTTTTATTCTAAGAACAATGGCAGTAATCCAGCAAACATTCTTTGGCAAGAGAACAACATGTTCAGAATTGACAGTTCTAAAACATTACTGATCTATGGAGAATGAAATGAAGAGATGAAATTATAGAAGAGACTAGATAGGAGGCTATGATGGAGTCCAGGTAGCTTAAGCATGCATATTTACAGATGGAGAGAAGTGAAAAAGCACATAGTATGGGGGAGGAAAAGACATGTATGGTGGAGAAAAAGAGAACATTCACTTTTAGAGTGAATATTAGAGGTGGAAGATGAAATAATTTATTTTAGTCCCTCGGTATGTAGCATAAGTATCTATGGAGGTGTTGGTGCCATTCAATAAAATAAGGAAGATTAGAAGCACAGGCTTGGCATATTGGGGAATGGAATGTGACATTTAGAGGTCTACAAGGTTTCAATTGAATAATCCATATTCGAGAAATAATATGAAAATATTCAGTTAAATCTATGAGTGTGGAGAAAGTTCTAGGCATAAGATAACAATTTATATATAAGTATATAACTAGTATTTAAACATTTGGAACTGCATGGGATTAGATGAGACATTCTAAGTAATGAGAGGATGAGATGGGCCCAGGTCAAGAGCTTCATACACTCTAAGTTTGAGAGTTTGTCACACAGATATGCACAGATAATATAAAAAGACCACCCAGAAGACATGTCTATGTTAATCGTATAAATATTAACATGAGTTTTAGTAACAAAGGTTTGGGATTGGAAAATCAGAATACAGAATACACAGCATCTCATTCCAAGTTTACTGAAGTAAAATGTTTAATAATCACCTTGTTACTAAATGTTTCTTCTCACATTCCAACTGCACACCAAAACTAAACTTTCCTAAAATACCAATTTAGTGTAATATTGCAGTCAATTGTCCAACTTTCTATGCAGTTGCCGAAATATTGTGATTAAATAATAAAGATATATTTGGTCTTTGTCGCTGGCTCCTGACAGCGTTCCTAAATCCCTTGCAATTTCCTAAGTGATAGGGATGCTAGGAATATTTTTGTTCTAATATTTGGTCTCTGACTCTGGTCCCTGGCATAGCTCCTAAATCCCTTGGAATTTCCTGGGTGATAGGAGCATGTTTTCTTCTAATGAGGTAACTCTTGATGGGCTCCTGTATAGCTTCAGAATGGGATCTTGTAATCATCCTCCAGGAAGGGGAGAAGGGCTAGAGACTGAGGGAATAGCTGATGATGTCTATGTAATAAGGCTGCCACAAAAATCCCTAAAAGACAAGAATTCCAAGAGCTTCCATGTTGGCAAACACTTCCACATGGTGAGAGGTAGCACATCCCAATTTCCTTGGGACAGAGCTCCAGTACTTGGGACACTTCTAGATCTCACCCTATATACCTCTTCATCTGGCGTTCCCTCCATACACTTTTATCATATTTCTTATAATAAACCAATAAATGTGTTTAACTGAATTCTGTATGCTGTCAGCAGAAAATATCAACTCTCGGGAGGGAGTCATGGAAACTCCTGGTTTATAGCCAGTCAGAAATGTGGGTAACCTGGAGGCCATGACTTATGACTGGCATCTAAAGAGAAGACAGTCTTGTTGGACTGAGTCCTTAACCTGTGGGGTCTGTACTACCTAGGGTCCATGTAGTTAATATCACAATAAAATTGTAGCACATCTAGTTGGTGTCAGCAGAGTTGGAGAACTGTTTGGTGTAGGAACTCCACCCTCTGTCACATTTGGTGTCAGAAATGTTCTGTTAGAGTAGAAAAATAATAGTTCATTTTTCCTTTACAGGTATGATACAACCCCACAAAGTTCAAAATATCCAGATACATCTATGTCCATCTAGAAGTTAATAATAGGCCCCTGGATTACCTTACCTTTTCACATAGAAGAGTTACAATGGTACAGACTATAGAAATATTAACTTCTCCAGTCAGTTTTATAATACCAAAACTGGATGAGATCAGTGGCTCAGTAACCTAGCACTTTGAGAGGCTGAGGCAGGTAGACTGCCTGAGCCTAAAGGTTTGAGACCAGTCCAGGCAACTTGCCGAGAACTCATCTCTACAATAAATCAAAAAATTAGCCGGTTGTGGTAGTACATGCCTGTACTTCTGGCTACTTGGAAGGCTAAGGCAGAAGGTTTGCTGAAGCCTGACTGGTCACCATTGGGATGGCAGCGAGTGTGCTACTGCACTCCAGTCATGGAGACAGAGTGAGACTCCAACCTAAAATAGAAATAATAATAATAATAATAATAATAAAATAATAATAATAATACTGCAACTGTTTCCAACTCCGATCAGCAGAACCTTCTGCAATGAAGGAAGTGTTCTATAACTGTATTTTTTAACATGGTATCCATTAGGCATGTGTGGCTATTGAATACTTGAATGAAATTAGGATTACTACAGAACTGAATTTTTAATTTTACTTAAATTTAAGTAGATACATATGACCAGTGCCTGACACACTGGTCACACAGGTATAGACCATCATCGGCACTTCATTCTCTCTGAATTGTTTGTTAAATAACCCCTGTATATTTGACAATCACTTTTGTACAGTCTTGCATTATACAAAAATGTCTCATAATCAGATTCTCAAAATTTTTAAATCCTGTATTCATCATTATAATCTTCTTGAAGCAGTCATCCCAAAATTGTCTTCTTTGTACTAATACCACATTCTTCCAGACTAAAAAGTCAAAGTCATTTCTTCTCAAAATCCACACACTTGCCACTGGGACAATACAATTTGGAGATGCCAAGTTGTTCACTTAGAAAATATAAAGAAATCAATTAAAAAGTTGTTAGTAAAATTTTAATTGTATTAAAAATTTTAGTAAAACATAGGAATGCTGAAGTAGCTAAGGAGATGTATATTGATGTCTGCATCTTATTTGAAACATGCCAAAAAAATTTTTATTAAGTTGTCATCTCATATCATCACCCAGACTGGAGTGCATTGACACACTCACAGCCACCACAGTGCCGATCTGCCAGGGTCCAGCAATCCTTCCACCTCAGCCTTCCAAGTAGCTGGAACTACAGGTGCACGCCACCACACCCAGTTAATTTTTTATTTATTGTAGAGATGAGGTCTCACCAAGTTGTCTGGGCTGGTCTTGAACCCACGGGCTCAGGCAATCCATTCACCTTGGCTTCCCAAAATGCTGGAATTATAGGCTGAGTCACTGAGCGTAGCCCCAAAAACTTTTAAAAGAAAGTAAGAGGAATGAATGAATGAAGAGAGGTGGATAAATAGGACATGTATACTAAATGTTAGTATTACAATCTATGTTAATTTTCCAACTTGTATTCACTGCAAAACTTACTCGACTTTGCTATGTGTTTGGAATTTTTTATAAAATGTTGGGGTGGAAAAAGCTATTAGTAGTAACAAAAGGAAATAAATAACCAAATCAATTTGCAGCAAGAAGAAAGAAACCTCAACACTTACAGAAAGCCGCTTACTTTACATTTATTAAATACTTAATCTTCCTACTCATGGTAATGGAATAAGGGGATGATGTAAGAGCTTAAGGAGATCTGTAAACTATTCCTTTTTTTAATAAATTATTTTTAATAGAGACAGAGTTTCGCTATGTTTCCCTGGCTGGTATTGAACTGGTTTCATGCTGTCTTCTGGCCTCAGCCTCCCAAAACATTAGGATGACAGGCAGGAGCCACAAACCCCAGCTTTTTTTTCCTTTCTTCTTTTTATATACTTTCCATTAATTCATTTATTCATAAACTATTCCTTGAAGAAGGAACTAGAATTGAAGGACTACAGTGATTCTAACATTCACAAGGTCTATTCCAAGCAACCAAGGCTTCAGCCTCAAACCAACTGCCACCCTCGACCTCTGGGCCAGGTTTTAAAGCCTCTGAACCCTACATACCTGGACGCTTCCCAAACACTAAACACACATCCCATATTAAACCCTATACCCACAGCAGACACCCTCACATGGTGACCATCATCCCTGACCTCATCACCGCACCCCATATGGACTCCAAACACTGCTTCGAGGATACATACCACATCCCCCTAGAGTTCTCAGTCTCTGAGCCCCAGTGACAATGTGACCCACAAAGCCCCCAAACTCTGACACCAGAGTTCTCAGTTGTTGAACTTGACAGACCTTTAACACCTGACCACCAGAGCTCTCCCACGCATGACCCCAAAGGCACCTAACTTCACATCTACCATCCGGGACCACCAGCTCTACCCAAGGACACCAGAGATCCTCTCTGTCCCCTTAACCTACTCCACCCAGAGACCACACACGCGACGGACTTCCTCCAGACACTTCAAGCAGTTCAGCCTAAATTCCAAGTATTCCCCCGCTTCTGACCCTTAAGCCTAGAATTTGCATCAACCTATGGGGCCGATGAGGGTCCAACAAATTTCTGCAAATTTCAGGCAATTGGACTCAGCTGGCTATTTTTTTGATTTATTGTAGAGACAAGGTCTTGCCATTTTGTCCAGGCTGGTCTCAAACCTGTGGGCTCAGGCAATCCTCTCATCTCTGCCTCCTGAAGTGCTGGAGTGACAGACTTCAGTCACCGCACCTGGCCATAAACCTGATTTTTTCATTTGCCTTGTTGGAAAGTCCTTGATGACATAATCATATGTTAGTTGACTGCTCTTGGTTGACTGGGATGAAGTTTTGTTTTACCCTGCCTCCAGCATTTACCTGAAATGACTTAAGGGATGCTTAGATTTGTAGGTGAAGCAAAGCTAAGGCTGTTTTAAAGAACTAACTTGTCTTGTTTGCTCAGAAATTTCTCAGGTCTGGTCTCCAGTTACATTTTGCTTTAGCATCCTTGTTTCCCATACTATGCTATCAAGGCTGCAGTTCCTGGCTTTCAACTGAGATGATAGCATGAGGACCTGAAGTCTTTGTGCCATTCTGTCACTTTGTTGTGTCTGCTCCTCTCAGTTCCAGCCTGACCTCTCTCTGAGCCTAGTCCAAGCTTGTTCCAGTTACAGCAGCAGCAGTGAGCAATGACAGAGATGAATTAAATATGCCTTAAGGTCAGCTGTGCGTGGTGGTTCAAGCCTGTAATCTCAGCACTTTGGGAGGCCAAGTCCAGAGGATTGCCTGAGCCCAGGGTTTTGAGATCAGCCTGGATAGCTTAGTGAGACCTCATCTCTACAATAAATCAAAAAATTAGCCAGCATAGTGGTGCACACTTGTAATTCCAGCTACTTGGAAGGCTGAGGCAGAAGGATCATCTGAGCCCAGAAGGCAGAGGCTGTGGTGGTCATGAGCATGCCAATGGACTCCCCTCTGTGTGACAGAGTGAGACTCCAACTAAAAAAAAGAACATACCCCCCAAAAAGTACTGTAAGGCAACATAAGTCAGTCAACCAGAACTTTATACAGGTGTTTGAAGCTTTTTAAATGATCACATCCAGGTTCGCCTCTGCTTCCCTGCCACCACCCACCTCACTCCTGACAGCAGGGCTGTGGTGGGTGCCTATGCACAAAGCAGACCCAAAGTCAGGGAGGTAGGATGCAGGGGGTGGAGTGTGCTCAGCCTTCCAGGAGATGCAACTGCTTGAGGGCAACTTTTCCCTAGGAGCTCCTGAGTGGGTCCCAGGAAGATTTTCCCTTTCCTCGGCCTCCTCCTGCTGATTGAGATGTTTACCTCAATCAGCTCAATCAGCTGATTGAGATGTTGGTCCTGAAGTCTTCATGGCTGCACAAAAGCCAGCCCCTCCTACCCAAGCCCCAGCCCCAGCCCCAATCCTACACTGTAGATTTCTCATAAAGGAAAAGAAGCAGGAAATCCCAGAGCTCCAAACTGGAAAGTTGACATCACCACCAGGTCTATATAAAATCTCAAAATTCAAAGAGACACAACCCACTTTTTCTTGAGACCAGAGCATGAAAATGAAGAAAAAGAAAAATGTAGCCAGGGACCATGTTTACGCCTGTCATCCCAGCACTTTGGATGGCCAAAGTAGGAGAATTACTTGAGCCCAAGAGTTCGAGACCAGCCTGGGCACCATAGTGGGATTCTCATCTCCATTAAAAAATACAAACACCTCCAGGCACGGTGGCTCATGCCTGTAATCTCAGAACTTTGTGAGGTGGAGGCAGAGGATTGCCTAAGTCCAGGGGTTCAAAACCAGCCTGGGCAACTTGGGGCCACTTCATCTCTACAATAAATCAAACAATTAGCTGGGTGTAGTGGTGCACACCTGTGTTTTCAGCTACTTGGAAGAACGAGGTGGAAGGATCACCTAAGCATCACAGGTTGAGGCTGCGGTGGCGGTGAGCATGCCACTGCAATTCAGCCTGGGCAACAGAGTGAAACTTCTGCTCAAAAATAAATGAAAATAAAAATAAAAACACCAAATTACAAGAATGAGATTATTTTTATTTTTGTTTTTGAGTTGGTGTCTCACTTTGTCATCCAGGCTGCAGTGCAGTGGCATGATCACAGCTTACTACAACCTCGAACTCCTGGGTTCAGGCAATCCTTTCATATCAGTTTCACAAGTATCTGGGACTACAGGCACATGTCACCATGCTCAGTTAATTTTTTCTTATTTTTTTTTTGTAGAGATGAGTCTTGCTATATTGTCTAGGCTGGTCTCAAGCAATTGTCTCCCCTTGGCCTCAAAGTTCTGGGGTTACAGGCACTGGTCAGATATATCAGTATGTTTACAAGGGAGAACAAGTAAAAGAACCCCAGGAGTTGGATTTAATCTGGTTTCAGCATTCAAATTCTGGTTTGAGAACAGCCTGGCTGTGAGACCTTATCTCTGCAAAAAAATGCAAAAATTAGCCAGGCACAGTGGCATGCATCTGTAGTCCTAGCTACTTGGGAGGCTAAGACAGGAGGAAACTTGAATCCAGGAGGTCAAGGCTGCAGTGAGGTGGAATCATGTCACTGCATTCCAGTCTGGGAGACTGAGATCCTCTCTCTCTCTCTCTCTCTCTCTCTCACTCACTCACACACATACACACACAAAACCTCTCAGTAACCTTGTGTGTTGGTTTCCCTGAAACGGAGATAATTTCATATATTTGGTAATTTTTTATCTAAACACAAATAGTGCCCTGTGTTACTAAAAAAAAAAAATCTCTGGATTCTGTGCCTGCATTGCCTGTATTTTATTTCATTTTTTTCCCTCATACTAGACTGTAGCCTTTGTCTTTCTTAAAGTCTTACATGAAAATAAATTTGCAAAGTCACATGAGCCCTTTCAACATATTACCCTGGGCAGCTGCTATAATTGCAGTCACTTGTTTTAATGTACACATTGTGCTTGGCAAAGAAGCATATTTTTATAAAATTAAAATCAGGCTTACTGCATTTTAGAGTTTATTTCCCATTTAAAAAAAGATAGCCAGTTGTGGTGGCTCACACCTGTAATGACAGTACTTTGGAAGGTCGATGTGGGAGAACTGCTTGAGCCCAGGAATTTGAGACCAGCCTGGGCAACATAGGAAGAACTTGTCTCTACAGAATTAAAAAAAAAAATTAGTCAGGAGTGGTGACACATGTCTGTAGTCCCAAATGCACAGGAGGCTGAGGAGGAAGGATCGCCTGAGCCCAGAAGTTTCAGGTTGTGGTGATCTGTGATGGTGCCACTGCACTCCAGCTTGGGCAGCAGATTGAGACACTGACTGAAAATAGATAAAAGATAGATAGATAGATGATAGATAGATAGATAGATGAAAAAATTTAGAAGACCTCCTTGCTACATTCTAGAAAGGGATTAATGAAAACATCTCTTATATTTGGCATAACTCTTTCAAAAGGAAGCACATCTTGCATAGCCTGTGACCATGAAGGAAATAGAAGCCTATTTTATTTGGCCATAGGATCAAGTCACATTATCCAATCAAGAAAAACTATCGAGTACAGATAATATATAATTTTCATTGATCTGATATCAGAGTCTCTTTTAAGAATCCAGGAGCCTGGTCGGGGGTGGTGGCTCATGCTTTTAATCCCAGCACAATGGGAGCCTGAGGCAAAAGAATTGTCTGAGCTCATGGGTTTGAGACCAACCTGGGCAACTTGGTGAGACCTCATCTCTACAGTAAATCAAAAAGTTATCTAGGCACGGTGGCTGGTGCATGCATGTAGTTACAGCTACTTGGAAAGTTGAGGCAGAAGGATCACCTGAGTCTAGAAGGTCTAAACTGAGAAGGCAGTGAGTGTCCATTTCGAAAGAAAGAAAGGAAGAAAGAAAGAAAGAAAGAAAGAAAGAAAGAAAGAAAGAAAGGAAGGAAGGAAGGAAGGAAGGAAGGAAGGAAGGAAGGAAGGAAGGAAGGAGAAGAGAAGAGAGAAAGAAAGAAAGAAAGAAAGAAAGAAAGAAAGAAAGAAAGAAAGAAAGAAAGAAAGAAAGAAAGAAAGAAAAGAAAGAAAAAAAGGCACATAATCTCCAGACCCACTTACAAATACTAGAACACACTAAGGGGGAACATATATGCAGTACTGCATTCAGATTTATTGCTAAAACAATGAGCCACTGTAGGTCAATTATACTTTATGTAGCACACGATACAAAAATTCAATATAGACATTCTATGGAAGGAGTGTATGTACATTTAATTATATATACTTCATAGTAATAAATGTTATGCTGACACATGCAATTCTCAAATAAAAACTTCTTTTTTTTAGTCGAAGTTTCACTTTATCATCCAGTCTAGAGTGCAGTGCATGCTTGTGGCTCAATGCAACCTCGACCTCCTGGATTCTGGTGGTCCTGCATTAGCCTTCTGAGTAGCTAGGACTACAGGCATGTGCTGCAATGCCCAGCTAATCTTTAATTTTATCTTTTTTATTTTATTTTCTATTTCTTGAGTTGGAGTCTCACTCCATCACCCAGGCTGGAGGGCAGTGGCATGCTCATGGCCACTCCAGCATTGACCTGCTGGGCTCAGGGGATCCTTCCACCTCAGCCTTCCAAGCAGTTGGAACTACAGGTGTGTGCACCACACCTGGCTAATTTGCTTTTTTTAATTTATTGTACAGATGAGGTATCACCAAGTTGCCCAAGTTGTTCTCAAACCCATGGGCTAAGGCGATCCTCTCATCTTGGCCTCCCAAAGTGCTGGGATTACAGGCTTAAACCACCTAGCACAGCCAAAAATTTTTTTTGTAGAGACAAGTTCTCACTATGTTGCCTAGACTGGTTCCAAACTCCCGTGTTCAAGCAATTCTTCTACCTCGACCTTCCAAAGTGCTGGGATTACAGGTGTGAGCCATTGAGCCCGGCCATGAACAATCATTTGTACAATGAAAATAGGTACAAAAGACACACTCTGTATTGTCTAGATATAATTTTTGGTTTTTGACAAGTGCACTTATTTACATATTCAATACTTTCTGTATCACAACAGCAGAAAAATGACTTCCCCCATATAATGATGCCCATGAAAGCATGATACACCAGATTTATTAGTGTATAGAATTTCTTTCTCAATGTCAATTCTCTGCTACTGATTTAGCTGAATTTTATACCAACAATATCCCCACAAGGAATACATACATATATGTTCCTTCCTCTTTGTTCCCTCTGGCAAATATTCAAATGGCATTTAACTGGGAAAGGTATGGCCTCTTAACTGGTATCATACCCAGCACTACTCTCTGATGGGAATTGATGTGTAAGTTTGAAAAGAAAGTTTGTTCACATGTGATGCAGTCGTGAGATTTCACTTGTATAAACTCTGGGATATAATGAACTATTTCCTGTCAGTGACAACTTTTGGATATTCACTTCTTTCATGATTTCTCTCTTCTATGAGTTTTTTTTATGTAAAATGAGGCTGAATTTGTAGAAGAAAGCTTTCAAACAACTCACTGCATCCATAAGTTTTCTTACCGGTATGAGTTGTTTGATATATAAGATGTGACTTCTGGGGAAAAGATTTCTGACATTCTCTGCATTTGTGGATCTTCTCCCCTGTATGTGTTTTCTGATGTAACATGAGGCTAAACTTGATGGGAAAAAAATTTTTCCCACATTTACTGCATTCATAGGTCTTCTCTTCTGTATGGGTTCTCTGACGAATCATGAAGCTAAACTTGTGAGAGAAAGTTTTCCCACATTGAAGATATTGGTAAGATTTCTCTCCTGAGTGAAACCTTTGATAGGTAAGGAGATAGGACTTCTGACTGAGGCTTTGTGGCATTCACTGCACTCATAAGGTTTCTCTTCTGTGTGAGACCTTTGATAGTCAGGTCTGACTTTTGGGTAAAAACCTTCAGACACTAACTACACTCATAGGGTTTCTCTCCCATATGAGATTATCCAGTGGGTATTGAGAAGTGACTTTACACTTCAGCCTTTTGAGTGCCAGAAATGTGGGAAAGCTTTTATTGATAAGCCATGACTTTTCCATGTTCACTACAGTGATAAGTCTTCTCTCTTGTGTGACTTCTTTGGTGTCTCCTGAGCTCAAATCTCTGGATGAAAGTTTTCCCACATTCATTACATATGGTTTTTCTCCTGTGTGGGTCTTTTGATGTAAATTGAGGCTAGCTTAAGGGGGAATGTCTTCACACATTCATCTCAACCATAGGGTTTCTCTCCTGTGTGAACTCTTGATGTAAAGTGAGTTGTGGTTTATCGCAGAAGACTTTCTGACATATAGGACATTCAAAGCTTTTCTCTGTTGTGTGAGTTCTTTGATGTTTACTAAGGTATGGCTTATCAGTAAAAGCTTTCCCACATTTCTGGCACTCATAAGGTTTCTCTCCTGTATAGATTATCTGGGGTAAAATGAGCTGGGACTTCCGACTGAAGGCTTTCTGACATTTAATGCATCCATTGGATTTCTCTCCTGTGTGTGTTCTTTGATGCTTCATGAGGTCTGGCTTTTGGGAAAAGGCTGTCCCATAATCACTGCAGTCATAGTGTTTCTCTTCTCTTTGAGTTTTCCAATGTTTAATGAGTTTTGAATTATGGTCGAATGCTTTCTCACATGCATCATATGCAGTATATTGCTCTCCTGTATGAATTTTCTTATGTTCAGTATAAAGAAAAAATTTATTATAACCATTAAATGTATCTTCATTTCTTGCATCGCTTCAATTTTGAATAATGTACTCTAAATTAGGTTTCAGGTGCTCCCTAAGTGTGTTGAATGTATGAGGTTTTTGAGTTAAGGAGACATGAAGGTTTGAGCTCAGATGAGATATTATTTTCCCAAATGTGTGATATCTATGGTGTCTCTTTGTAGTTTCAAAATTGCTTTGATTTTCTTGACTCCCATCTGTGTGATCATTGACATGCCAGGCATCTTCTAGAAAGGAGACCAATGAATCCACAGTGATCATGTAATAGAAGGGCCAGAATCTCATAACAAAGGCCAAGGAGAGAAGAGGAAGTGAGACTGAAGATAGAGAATGAAAGTCTGAGACATTTGTCAGAGGAAGAAGAAAAAAGTTAGAAAAAATTATGAGAGCTGTGGAATACAAACAAAATGATAAGGGGGAAATTTTATGAATTCTTGAGAATATAAGAAAATGGAGGCAGAACCACAGATTAGAAGGATTGAAGCATGGAAAAGCCAGTAAACTGAAGAATGGGGGTAGAAAGTTTAACCAGGGAAGTCCAAAGGAAAGTCAGAGAGGGATTTGACCAAAGAACATAAAAGAAGAACATTTCATCTTTCAAAATCAAGCAAAGGAGTTCTAACATGGAGAATAAAAAGTGGAGGCAATATTAAGGTATGTGGGGAATATTGTCAACTGTTCTTCAATCAGAACTTCATTCTTCAATGAGAACTTAAGACCTTCAAAAAGATTTCTCCAAACATTTCAGAGGTGCCTCCAGATTTCTGATCAACTGAGATATTACTTCCATTTCTCACCTCCTGCTGTATTTTATGTATTTGCTTGTTTGTTTGTTCATTTGTTTGTTTATTTGTTTATATTTAGTCAGAGTCTCAATCTATTGCCTAGACTGGTGTGCAGCAGCAGAATCAAGGCTCACTGCAGCCTCAACCTCCTAGGCTCAGGTGATCCTTCTACCTAGGTTCAGGTCATCCTTTTCTCCTTTGCCTCCCAAGTAGCTGGGACTACAAGCATGCGTCACCATATCTGGCTAATTTTATAAAATTTTTGTAGAAATGAGGTCTTGCTATGTTGCACAGGGTGGTCTTGAACTCCTAGGTTCAATCAATCTTCTCATTTCAGCCTCTCAAAGTGCTGGGATTACAGGTGTAAGCTGCTGCCCTTGGCTAGTGCTGTTTTTTCACTTACCTGGTTGGAACAGACTCTGTATTTCTTCTTTATTATCCATGGTTTTCCTTGCTCTGACTGGAAAATGCATCTGCTTTGGTAATTTGACACCCTATGCAAGAAAAAATATAGAACCCCATGTACCCAAATTCATATGCTTCAAGACCACTGAAAAATAACAAAGATTACGTTTAATTGGAAGAATAATTTTCATCTTGGCTAAATCTTCTCTCACCTTTAGAGGTGAGAGAAAAACACTCTTTTAGAAACCAGAAAGGTACTAAAAATCTATGATGCATAAACTCAAGTCCAAAAGTAAAATATTTGTGAGTAAAGCATACCCCTTTTAGCACTGAAAAAACCTAAGGTAATTGGTCACCTACATGACCCAGAGAAACTGTGCTTACCCACTGATATGAGGTTGCTGAAATTTTCCAACATCACATTTTGGTACAGGTTCTTCTGAATAGGGTCTAGTATCTGCCACTCCTCCCAGATGAAACCCACATCCGCATCCTTGAATGAGAGTGAACCCTGTAATAGAACATTCCTCCTAATTCCTACTCACTGGTTAATATTATGCAGAAAAAGGGCAATTTATTTATTCATTTTTTTGAGTTGTAGTCTCACTCTGTCACCCAGGCTGGAGTGCAGTGCTATGTTCATGGCCACTGTAGTCTCAATCTGCTGGGCTCAGTCTATCCTTCCACCTCAGCCTTCCAGGTTGCTGAAACTAAAGGTGTGCACCATCATGCCTGGCTAATTTGTTGATTTATTGTAGAGATGAGACCTCACCAAGTTGCCCAGGCTGATATCGAACTCCTGAGATCACACAATCCTCTTACATCTGCTTCCCAAAGTGCTCAGATTACAGGCTTGAGCCATCATACCCATCCTATACCTATTGCTAAGCAACACCTAATGCCACATTTCTTGGAATTTATATCAATTGTTAAGTAACACATGACTGCTCTAGAAACAAGTTTGCTCCTTGATTTCTTAACTACTTAGAACCTGATAGGCTATAATCTGTATTCTAACTTGATTTGTATAATCATGTGATTCACATATTACCATTGCAATTTGGCTGTGGAGTTGGTGTTAAGCCTCTTTTATTTTTTACTGAATTATGACACTTACCTAAATATGCTACATGGCAGAAAGTAGTCCTCATGAATACAGAACAAACATATTATTCTTTTAATTATATGTATTACCAAACCTCCTCAAATCCACTGTAAAGCCAAATGGGAAATCAACATATAAATCTAAAACTCATTTGGGGCTTGGACATTTTCTGGTGCTTTCAGCAAAGGACAACAACTCTGCTATTTGCTTTGTTGTTGGTTCTGTTCTCTTCCCTGAAGCTAGTCTCTGGTCAAGGATGAAGTGCTGATTTCAACACATTCACTCCCTTTCCACATAGGAATTATTTTATTTCAGGAATCCAGGACCTGAGAATTCAAGAAATTTACTGCTACAATTAACTGTGATTATAACAGATGTTCTGAGTTGTGAGCCCTTGCATGTATGTATATTTTAGATACACACATATGTACATATATTTATCTAAAAGCTAACTGTGCTTACTTCAGGTGGTAGGTTAATATAATAATTTAAAGAAAAAAATAATATATACTATCAGATGGTTGGTTTTTCAGTAAATATATGATTATTATCCAGCAAGCACCAACAATGAAGTCATCTTCATTAAATTATAAAATTTTAAATAAACTATAATCAAAACAAAATACTAATTTAGAAAAAAACAGTTATAAAGAGAAAGGGACAAAAGAGGCAAAAGAGAAAATTTTAACAACTGAAAAAATTCAGAGAAACATCAATAAAAAGTAGAATATTATTTGCCAACCTCTGTCAGGCACCTACTATATAGTGCTAGGTACTTTTACTATATGAGTAGTTACTAATAATTTTTTAAATAAATGGAAAATGAATCTCAGAGAGGTTAAGAAACTTGCCCATGTTCACACAATAAATACAAAATGTAGATTAAAACCTGACTGTGCTCAAATCTAAAGTCCGTATTCTTTTCTGAGTCAAACTTGCCTGCAAGTGTTTTGACTATTTACCTAGAAAACTTACAAGAATCAATGAAAACATATTAGTAATAATAAGAGTTCAGTAAGAAAATAAAAGATGAAATATTTTTTAAAGTACTTGTTTTTCGATCTGCCAAGAAACTAAAAATAATAAAAAGTTCAAGTGGAAAAATTCATTTGCAATAGCAACAAAAGTATATATGATCTGGGAATAAACATAGCACACAATGTCCAGACCCATGTGAATATTTTACTACGTCTGGTCTACCCAAATTATTGCAAAAATTTAGCATAATCTGTCAATCTTATGTGGCGATCCACATATATAGTACTATGCAAATGTCAACAAGAATTTGTACCAAAAATCAGTAATGGTGGAACAATTTTATCATATATGATCGAGTTTTTTAAAAAGCAAATTATAAACTATGTGTTTGTGTTATCACATCATTGTAACAGAACAAATCACACAGAAGTGTGAAAAAGGAATAAAATAAAAATTTAACTATGTGACGCCGGGCACTGTGGCTCACGTCTATAATCCCAGCATGTTGGGAGAACAAGGTGAGAGGATTGTCTGAGTCCATGGGTTTCAGACAGGCCTGGGCAACTTGACAAGACCTAATCTCTACAATAAATAAAAAAATTAGCTGGGCACAGGCACAGGCCTGTGATTCCAGCTACTTGAAAGACTGAAGCAGAAGGATCACCTGACTCAGTAGGTCAAGGCTGCGATGGCTGTGAGCATGCCACTGCACTCCAGCCTAGGTGACAGAGTATTAACCAACTCAAAAACAAAACAAAACAATAAAATCAATGTGCATCTCTGGGCATCAGGATTTGCGGTGTGGGAATGTCCTCCTATGTATTAGATGGACCTAAAAGGGAGGAGCCTAAAGCATGCAGTAAATTTGAAAATGAGAGGGCCAGACACCACAACTTTTATAATAAGCATTTTACTTTAGATTTGATTACACCTTGGTAATTTCAAACCAATTTTCCTGTTGGGCACACGCCTGTAATGCCAGCACTTTGGGAGGCAGAGGCAAGAGGACTGCCTGAGATCAGTCTGGGCAAAATGTCAAGACCTCATCCCTATAATAAAAAAATAAAATAAAATAAATTTTCCAGGTGTAACGGTGCGTGCCTGTTGTTTCAGCTTTTAGGAAGACTGAGCGAGAAGGACCACCTGAGCCCAGAAGGTGGAGGCTGCAGTTGTGAGAGTACCACTGCACTTCAACCTGGTTGGCAGAGTGAGACTCCTTCTCAAAAAAGCAAGCAGATAAACAAACAAAGCACATTTCACTGTGGAGACATTGAGAAGTGGGAGGGACTCAGAAGACAGGGGAAGTCAGAAAGCAGGTTTTGAATAAGGCCCTAACTTAAACTAGGAGAAATCGGTGGGACTTTAAAAATCTCAACATCTTCCAAAAAGCAACAACTTCCAAACATCCAACCCCTATACATCTCTTGGGTACTCATGCCTGCCCATGTCATACTCAAAAATACAGGTGCAAGGTCACCACATATCATTCTAGTGTTGAGTCCTACAGACCATTTATCACTGGACTAACAAGATGCAAATGCCTAGACAGTTGGAGACCACTGTCCTTCTTGAACTCTGCTGAAAACATACTTGGCATACATGCAAAGTCACGACCAGCCAGGAATGCCTATGATGGCAAAACCAGATAGCCATGTATGCTGAGGCAAGTTCTAAAATGCAGTGTCTGTTGTGTTGGATTAGATAAAAAGTTATACATTGTCTTGTTAAGTAGCTGCACTATATCCTGTAAACAGGCATGCTTTATTACAAACTTTCTAAGATCCTAACAGGGAGTTTTGTTTGCACTGTCTGTACTTTGTCTTTGAAGGCTTACTTAACTACATTATTTTGTACTAATAAAAGTATGTTGGATAAGAGACCCAGGCCTGTGTTCCATTTAACAAAGTCCCTCCTGGTACCCCACTTTCTAACCTAAAAAGTGTCTTGTGAATTGTGTTATACCATGCAATTCCTCTTTTAGGATTATTTACCACCCTGCCATGCAGGAAGTCACAATGGAGAACTTTCTGACATCCCACAACCTTCCCAGGCTGAAACAAGAGATTATTGGGACCCAAAGTAGATCAATAGCAGCCCAGGAAATTGACTTTGCCATAAGAAAACTATGTACAAAAAGAAGCCCTGAGCCAGAGGACTTTCCAGTAGAATTATACAAAACATAAAAGAGGAGCTGATACCAATTCTATTGAAAGTTTTTCAGGCAATCTAGAAAGATAAAACAGTCCCCAAATAATTTTATGAGGTTAATATCACATTGATATCCAAATTGGGTAAAGATCCAACAAAGAAAAAGAACAACCAGCCAATATCCTTGATGAACATAGATGCTAAAATTTTCTACAAAATTCTAGCAAATGAAATCCAACAAAACATCTCAAATATCATCCAACATGACCAAGTAGGTCTCATCCTCAGGATGAGGTAACTTGGCCACACATCATCACTACAATGCATCAAGAAAAATTAGCCTGGCATGATGGAGCATGACTGTAGATCCAGCATCTTGGAAGACTGAGGTGGAAAGAGTGGGACTCCTACTCAAAAAAAAAAAAAGTCCCTATCTCTGTCTTGTAAATAAAGTGTTTAAGTATTGATAAGGTACAATGTACATGTGCCATTCCTCCATTGCCGCCTTCTTTTGTTTGAAATAAATATATTTTATTGTACCATGTGAATTCCCATGCTGTTTGCTTTATGATACATTTTTTTCTTCTTAATGATTGCCCTCAATATTACAATTAACATCTTTTTTTTTCTGTTTAACAAATATTTATTGAATGTCTATTATGTCAAGTGATGGACCAGAGACCGTAACTGTAAAGACAGAATGATAGAAAGTCGAGAGAATGAGACAGATGGGTAGAGAAGTCAGTTCAGCATTAAGAGTTGGATGATGAAGGTGGCTGAGGAGAATACTGTACAGTCTGGGCTTTATTATTAATAGGAGCTCATTGCTTAGGATGGGGGTTCTCAATACTGACTGCATATTAGAATCACCTGAGATTTAAAAGCTCTGTTAGCAGTCTTAACAACCAGATTTTGAGTTAACTATCTGAGGCTCAGACTCAGTCTCTACCAAAGTCTTCTTATCTTTTTTTTTAGTGTCTAACATTTATTTCTGTATACTATGGCAAGTCTAATTTTCTTTTTTTTAAATCAATATTTTTTATTATGATATTGTGGGGTACTGTTAAGGGTTCAAATATGCTTCAAATATGCTTCGTTCAGGCACCCTTGTTGATAAGAGGTGTCTCCCCATCCCCAGACATTTACTACTGTTAATCCCATCTCCCTTCCTCTCCTCCCCACAGTTTCCCACCACTGTCAGTCATTTTCTTAGTATTATGTTGAGTGTTCAAGGTCCACTATATGAGTGAGAACATGTGATACTCAGAGCTTTGTTTCTGTGAGAGATCACTCAGTATTATAGACTCTAGTTCCATCCAGGTTGCTGCAAAATTCATGATTTTGTTCTTTTTTATGGCTGCGTAGTATTCCATCATGTATATGTACCACATTTTTATAATCCAGTCCTCTTTTGATAGACAGCATGGTTGCTTCCAGGTTCTTGCTATTGTGAACAATGCTGCGATAAACATACGTGTGCAGGTATTTTTTTATAGAAAGATTTGAGTTATTCAGGGTATATTCCCAGTAGGGGGATTGCGGGGTCATATGGGAGGTCAATATTTAGAGCTTTTAGGAGTCGCCATACGTTTTCCACAGAGGTTGCACTAGTTTGCACCCCCACCAACAGTGTAGAAGAGTTCCCTTTTCGCCACACCCTCTCCAGCAACTGTTATTTTTTGAGTTATTGATAATTACCATTCTGACTGGAGTTAGGTGATATCTCAGTGTGGTTTTGATTTGGATCTCCTTGATGATTAGTGAGGTTGAACATTTATTCATGTGTCTATTGGCTGCTCGGATGTCTTCCTTTGAGAAGTGTCTGTTTATATCTTTTGCCCACTTTAAAATGGGGTTGTTTGTTTTTTTCTTTTCAGCACATTTGAGTTCCTTATACATCCAAGATGTTAAGCCTTTGTCGGACCTGGAGTTGGCAAACACTTTTTCCCAGTCTGTAGACTGTCTCCTGCTCTCTTGATGGTTTCTTTGGCTTTGCAGAAGCTTGTCATTTTAATGAGGTCCCACTTGTCTATCTTATCTCTTATGGCCTGTGGGTTTTGGGTTTTGTTCAGGAATTGAATGTCAGTTCCAATTTCTATGAGGGTATGTCCTCCATTTTCTAAGGTTCTTATGGTTTGAGGTTTTACATTTAGGTCTCTGATCCATTTAGAGATAATTTTTGTGTATGGGGATAAATAGGGGTCCTGTTTCATTCTTCTGCATGTGGTCAGCCAGTTTCTCCAGCACAACTTATTGAATAGGTTCTCCTCTCCCCAGTGGTAGGTGGTGGAGGCTTTGTCGAAGATGAGTTGGTTAAGAAATTGAGGTTTTGCTTCTGGAATCTCAATTCTATTCCATTGGTCTATATGCCTGTTCTTGTACCAATACCAAGCTGTTAGGATTATTGTAGTTTTATGGTAAAGCTTGAAGTCTGGTAATGTGATACCACCTGCTTTGTTTTTTTTTTTTTTTGCTGAGGATTGTTCTGGCTATTCTTGGTCATTTGTGTTTCCATATGAATTCCTGTGCTGTTTTTTCTAGGTCTGAGAAGAATGTTGCTAGTAGTTTGATGGGTATTGCATTAAATCTGTAGATTGCCTTAGGTAAGATGGACATCTTCACAATGTTGATTCTTCCAATCCACGAGCATGGGATATTTTTCCACTTGTTTGTGTCATCTTTGATTTCTTTGAGCAGGGTTTTGTAGTTTTCATTGTGAAGGTCTTTCACGTTTCTGGTTAGGAAGATGCTAAGGTATTTCATTTTTTTGTGGCTATTGTGAATGGAATTGTGCTTTTTATTTGGGTTTCTGTTTGTTTATTATTAGTGTAAAGAAATGCGATTGTCTTTTGTACATTTATATATCCTGAGACTTTGCCAAAGTCCTTTATCAGTGTAAGGAGATTTTTGACAGATTCTCTTGGGTTTTCAAGGTTCACGATCATGTCATCTGCAAAGAAAGATAGATTGACTTCCTCTTTTCCTATTTGAATACCCTGATTGCCTTGTCTTCTCTGATTGCTCTAGCCAGCACTTCCAATACTATATTAAACAGGAGGGGTGAGAGTGGGCATTCTTGTCTTGTTCCAGTTTTCAGGGGAAATGGTTCCAATTTTTGTCCGTTTAGGAGCATGCTGGCTGTGGGTTTCTTGTAGATAGCTTTTACTATTTTGAGGTATGTTCCCCGTATGCCTATCTGTCTGAGGGTTTTTATCAAGAAGGGGTGCTGGATGTTATCAAAAGCTTTTTCTGCATCTAAT
Source organism: Carlito syrichta (assembly GCF_000164805.1). Lineage (NCBI taxonomy): Eukaryota > Metazoa > Chordata > Mammalia > Primates > Tarsiidae > Carlito > Carlito syrichta. Next base: position 141,746 of record NW_007246544.1, read on the forward strand.
GATATAATCGTGTGGTTTTGGTTTTGACATCTGTTGATGTATTTCATTACATTTATGGTTTTACGAATGTTGAACCAGCCTTGCATCCCAGGGATGAAGCCTACTTGGTCTTGATGGATGATTTTTGAGATGTGTTGTTGAATCTGGTTCGCTAGGATCTTGTTGAGAATTTTAGCATCTATGTTGATCAAAGATATTGGCCTGTAGTTCTCTTTCTTTGTTGGGTCTTTACCTGGCTGGGGTATCAATGTGATGTTAGCTTCATAAAATGATTTGGGGAGAGTTCCATCTTTCTCAATCACCTGGAATACCTTCAGTAGGATTGGTATAAGCTCCTCCTTAAATGTCTTGTAGAATTCTTCTGGAAAGTCATCTGGTCCAGGACTTTTTTTGGTAGGTAGTTTTCTTATTACACAGTCAATTTTCTTGATTGTTATTGGTCTATTTAGGGTCTCAATTTCTTCTTGTTTCAACCTAAGCAGGTTGTGTGATGACAGAAAGTCCTCCATTTCTGAAAGATTTTCAAGTTTGTTTCCATACAAGTGTACATAGTAGTCTCTAATGATCTTTTGTATTTCTTCAGAATCAGATGTTACTTCATCTTTTGTGTTTCTGATTGTGCTTATTTGGGCTTTTTCTCTCTTTTTCTTGGTCAGTCTAGCTAGGGGACCATCGATCTTGTTTATCCTTTCAAAGAACCAGCTTTTTGTTTCATTGATTTTTTTGTATTAGCTTTTTGTCTTCTATGTCTGGGATTTGGGCTTTTATTTTGGTGATCTGGATTCTTCTGCTGAAGTTAGGGTTTTGTGGTCTTGCTTTTCCAGTTTTTTTAGGTGGCTTCTTAGGCTGTTAATTTGTGAACCTTCCATTTTCTTCATGTGCGTTTGTAGGGTTATAAATTCCCCTCTTACTACAGCTTTCATGGTGTCCCAGAGATTTTGTAAGATGTTTCTTCATTTTCATTTGTTTCCAGGTATCTTTTAATCTCTGTATTGATTTCATCAACAACCCAGGAGTTGTTTAGCATCATGCTCTTTAGTGTCCATGTCTTTGTGGGTCTTGGGGGGACCTTGTTAGTAGTAATGATTATTTTTATTCCACTGTGGTCCGAGAAGGTGCATGGTAAAATTTCAGTCCTTTTAAATTTGCTTATGCTTGCTTTATGGCCAAATATGTGGTCAATCTTAGAGTACATTCCATGTGGTGGTGAGTAGAATGTATATTCTGTGGTATTTGGATGGAGGGTTCTGTAGGTATCAATTAAGTCCATTTGATCAAGAGTCACATTGAGGTTTCGGATCTCGTTGCTGAATTTTTGTTCTGATGATCTGTCTAGGGTTGTTAGTGGGGTATTAAAGTCCCCAGCTATGATGGTATTGGAGTCGATATCTTTTTTTAGTTTACCTGAGAGCTGCTTTATGAAAGTTGGTGCTCCTATGTTTGGTGCATATATGTTTAGGATGGATATTTCTTGTTGATGGATTGAACCTTTTATCATTTTGTAGTGGCCTTCTGTATCTTTTTTAATTTTTGATAGCTTAAAGGGTATTTTGTCTGAGATTAAGATCGTGACTCCGCCTTTCTTTTGTGTTCCATTGGCCTGAAAATTTGTTTCCCATACTCTTACTTTGAGTCTGTGAGTGTCCTTTCTAGTGAGGTGAGTCTCTTGAAGGCAATAGATTGTTGCCTGGTGATATTTTATCCATTTTGCCATTCTATGTCTTTTCAGTTGTGCATTTAGTCCGTTCACATTCAAACTAATTATTGAAATGTGAGAGTTGATCCCTATCATAATGTTCTTACAGAGTTGTTGTTCTTCCTGTTTGTGTGTTGTCTTTTTTTGGTTTTAGAGTTGGATCATGTGTGTTTTTAATCTTTTACCTGTACTCTTGTGAATAACGTTGTTGTTCTTTTTTCCTTTTCTTCTGTGTTCAATACTTTCTTAAGTGATTCTTGTAGAGGTGGTCTTGTGGATCGTAGGTTCTTAGCGATTGGATATCTGGGAAAGATTTCAATTTTCCCTCATTGATGAAGCTTAGCTTGGCTGGGTAGGTTATTCTAGGTGAAATTGTTTATCTTTTAGAACTTTGAAGATAGGGCTCCAGGCTCTCCTAGCCTGGAGGGTTTCTGTAGATAAATCTGCTGCTATTCTAATTGGTATACCCTGGTATGTAGTCTGACCTTTTTCTCTTGCAGCCTTTAGCATTTTTTCTTGTATACCTACTTTGTTTAGGTGAATTATTATATGTCTGGGAGTTGGTCTTCTCATTTGTTGTCTTGCAGGGGTTCTCTGAATCTCTTGTCTTTGAATTTTTTCATCCTTGATGAGATGTGGGAAGTTTTCTTGAATGATTTCATGAGATGTTTGTTCCAGTGTGGCCTCTGTTTCTCTCTCTACCTCAGGAAGGCCAATTACTCTTAGGTTCGGTCTCTTGAAGTGATCATTCATCTCTTGAAGGTTTTTTTCTGTCTTTTTGAGCTTCTTCTCTGTGCTTTTGACAGTTTGGGTTAGTTCTGTGTTTTGGTCTTTGAGCTCTGAGATTCTTTCTTCTGCTTGGCTAATTCTGCTTTCCATGCTTATTAGTTTGTTATTTATTTCCATCACAGTATTCTTTACTGCTGTTATTTCTGATATCAGCTCCTTCCTATTTTCCTCTTGTCTCTCCTCAATTTTTTTAATTCTCTCTATTAATGTCTTGATTTCTGGGTTTGTTGCATGTGACCAGTCATTTTGGGCGCTCTTCATTGTTTGTGTTCTGGAATCTGTTTTCTCAGTGTCTGATCTCCCAGGGGTCTGTGTGAGACCTATATTCTTCTTTTGGTTTTTCTTCATTTGTGCGGTTTTTCCCCATCCCTACTTTTTCCTTCCCTCCACGTCACTGTCTTCTTTAATTCTGTTATTCAGGGGTAGAGGGATTGGTTTTACCTCTGTTTGTTCAATCTTCTATTCTTTATGTATACCTTCTTACTTTGTTCAATTCTGGAGTTGCACTGTAGGTTGGGGGTGGTCCTTTTTGCAGTTTTGAGATTTACTTAAATGGGTAGCTGTGATTCAAAATCTATCTGCAGCTCCTGGTATTTGCTGACAGGTGTATGGATAATCTGAAACCCACTTCCCATTGCCTTGGAATCTGTCCATGCAATGTGGCTGTAGGTTTACTCCCTGAAATAAAATGTGGTTAGCAGAGGGAAGAGAATGGAACAGACAGTGGGGAGAAGCGGGAGATGGAGAGAGAGAAGAGTAAGGGGGGAAACAGACGAGTGTACCAACAAATGGAGAGACCTAAACTGAAACAGTTAAAAACAATAGACCATGGCTACAGACTAACCAACTGCCATACAAAAAATAAAAAATAAAACATACAATGATGCTAACATACAAGCTAACCAACCACCTTATTGGTGTGTTGTTCCTCTATACAAAGGTATCATTTACAGAGAGGAGAAAAGAGAAGAAAAGAAAGAGGAAAAGAAAAAAGGAGGAACAAAACAGTAGGAATAGAATTAAGTCATTAAACTAACAGAAGCAGTAGAGCACACTCTGAGTCTTTTCATTTAAGTCCAATTAACATCTTAAAACAATCTAGGTCAAATTAATATTAATTTTAGTAGTATAGAAAACCTTTGTTTTTATGTGTCGTAATTCCCTCCTGACTTTGAACTGTTCATTGTCCTACAAATCACATCTTTATACATTTTGTGCCCATCAACACAAAACTATAATTATTGTTTTATGCAGTTGTCTTTTTTAACAGATAGGTGAAGAAAAGAATCACAGATAAAATTGCACTTATTTTCTTATATTTACCTATGTTGTTAATTTTAGCAGCACATTTTATTTCTTTGTATGTATTTTACTTACTGTCAAAAGAATGCTAGTCCTTTCATTTAGGATTGAAAAATTCCCTTGGAATTTCTTGTAGGAAAGTTCTTCTCATAATCAATTCTGTGCTTTTCTTTATCTTGGAACGTCTTACCTTTGCCAACATTTTTTGAGTGATTTTGTTGAATATAAAATTATTAGTGGACACTCGTTTTTCCTTCAGCACTTTGAATATGTGTATAAAAATTCAGCTTTTAACCTTATTAACAATTCCATAACACACACACACACACACACACACACACATATATAAAGTGTCTGTCTTGCTTCATAAAGAATCTCTTTGATTTCAACAATTTGATTATAATGTATCTTGATGTATATAATGTATCAATTTCTTTGAGTTCCTTTACTTGGAATTTGGTGATTCTTGGATTTATAAATCAAATTTGAGAAGTGATGACTATCATTTCTTAAAATTTTTTCTGCCCCACTCCTCCAATAAAAACTCTTAGAGGTAAAATATCTCAAATTGAAATCATTTAAAATTTTTGTATAACATCTGTTTAATAGAGAACCAAATGCTGACATATAAATGTAGGCCATATCTGTCTTCAAGGAGTTTTCATCTTGTTCATGTTTCAATAACAAAAAAAGAACAAATTACAGTATCAGATGTGAAATGACTATCCACACAGGAGGTATCTTCACAGAGTATTATTTAAAATGCATAAAACAGTGAGAAATAAGATATTCAATATATGCATAAAGAACAAAATATTAAAATGTCTAGGTATATGAGCCAGTAGAAACCTTAAAAATGAAGTAAAGCCAATTGTCATTATTCACAGATTTCTTGTTTGTAAATTCACCTATTGCTAATGTTTATTTATAGTCCCCAAATCAATAACACAGGACTTTGTAATCATTTGCAGATAAATGAATAGCCAAAAATTCAAGTCACCCAATGTGTACATTCCTAGCAGAGTACGAACAAGGCAATGCTCCACCTTCTCATTAAGCTGTCATACTATAGACAAATATTCTTTATGTGGTCTAGTTAGTGCCACATTTTTCACACTTTTGTGCCTTTTGTTAATTATGTTAGTATTTAAAATGCTTCCAAGCAAAAGTGCTAAAATGCTGTCTAGTGCAACAATGCTGTGATATACTTTAGGGCATGAGTTATAGTGATACTGAACATAAGTTTAGTATTAATGAAATAATGATATACATTGAATAAGGTGCATTTAAATAGCTTTACCAGCTAGGTGTGGTGACTCAGTCTGTAATCCCAGCACTTTGGGAGGCCGAGGTGAGTGGATTGCCTTACCCTGCACACATTAGAGAGTTGCTTGTGTAACCTGGTGAGACCTTGTCTCTACAATAAATAAAAAATTAGCCAGGCATGATACTGCACACATTTAGTTCCAGCCACTTGGAAGGCTGAAGCAGAAGGATCACCAGAGCCCAGCAGGTTGATAATACTGGGGTGGCCATGAGGTTGCCACTGCATTCCAGCCTGGGTGATAGAACGAGACTCCAACTCAAAAGAAAGAAAAAAGAAAGAAAGAAAGACCCATAAAATGTGGTTATTCATAGAATGTCTAACAAAAAAATGTTATAATCAGGGGCTCCTAAAAATAGCCCAGTATGGTGTTAAAAAGACTCTACAGAGTGTAACTACTGTCAATAATAAGAATCAACTATACTTAGTAACCAAGATTAGAGAGCCAATTGACAATTTAACAAGTCAAATAGATACAGCTAAAGAATTAGTATAATGCAATGGAGATCTAATAAAACCCCAAAAAATGCAACACAAAAAACAAACCAAAAAACACAAAGAGATGGATTATATGAAAAGTTCTTTCTACTGAATTGATTTCATTAGCCACTATCAAGATTAAGGAAGGTGCCTTAAAAAAAAAAAGACATTTTATGCTGGGTTCAGTGGCTCACCCCTATAATCCTAGCACTTTGGGAGGCCAAGGTGAGAAAATTCCTGAGCCCATGAATTAAAGACCAGCCTAGGCAACATGGTGAGACCTCATTCTACAATAAATAAAAAAAAAATAAGCATGGTGTAGTGGCACACACCTTAAGTTCCAGCTATTTGAAAGATCACAGCAGAAGAATCACTTCAATCCCACAGGTTGAGGCTGTGATGGCTGGGAGCATGTCACTGCACTCCAGCCTGGGTGACAGAGTGACTCTGACTAAAAAAAAAGGCATTTTAGAAGACATAAACAATCTTATTCTCAAATGTATATGGATAAGCAAAGAATATAGAAAAATCAAAACAAAATTGAAACAGAAGTTGGAGGATGTAATTAATTATCTGATTTCAAGACTTGCTTTAAAGCTGTGAGAACCAACCGGGCTCGGTGGCTCAGCCTGTAATCCCGTGCTTTGGGAGGCTGAGGTGAGTGGATTGCCTGAGTCTGCGGGTTCAAGACCCGCCTGGGCAACTTGGCAAGACCTCATCTCTACAGTAAATCAAAAAATTAGCTGAGTGTGGTAGCGTGCACCTGTAGTTCCAGCTCCTTGGAAGGCTGAGGCGGAAGGATCGCCGGAGCCCAGCAGGTCGAGGCTGCGGTGGCCGGGAGCGGCCACTGCACTCCATTCTGGGTGACAGAATGAGACTTCAACTCAATAAAAAAAAAAGCTATGAGAACCAAGACAAATGTAGTATTGATAAAGACAGATATATAGGTAGACAGAAGTATTAGAATGTCTAGAACAAGATCTATACCAAAACATTCAACTGATTTTTATATCAATATGATAAGTGAGACCACTGGGTAAAAGATCTTTTAAACAATATGTTGCTGGAACAACTGGATATTCACATTAAAAAAAAAGAAACTTTGATCCCTATCTCACTTCATATATTTAAGAGCCAACCAATAATTAACTCTTCTAAGAAGCTAGTCTGATTTCTCCTTATAAACAACACATAACTTTTAGTGTTTCTCATGTTATTTGGGGGTTAGGCAGAATTCTGAAGGTGTCTACTCAAGATTCTTATTCTTTAGTTGTTCAATCAAATGTTAACTAAGGAACTGTTGTGAAAGGACACCAGAGATGATGTTAGAGTTACTGCTCTGCTGATGGTTACACCCAATATAACCACATAAAGCATTCAGAAGAAGAAGAAGGCCAAGAGTCCTTCAGAGAGATGAGACAGAGAAGAACGCTGGGGAGATGTAAGTATGAAAGAAACTCTACCCACTAATATTGGAGGGTGGCCACAATAGGAAAAACAGAAGGAATATGAACAGCTTCTAGGAGGTTTAAGATTGAACCACCCCCACACCTTCCCCCACTGACAGAAACAGAAATCTCAGAACTAGTATGCCAACAACCTGAATAAGCTTAGAAGAGGATTCTTCCCAAAGCCTTCCAACACGAGCACAGTTTGCTCACACCTTGACTTCAGTCTTATGAAACCTTAACCACAGAAAGCAGTCATGCCAACCCAGACTTTTGGCTTAAATAATTGTGCGATAATACATTTTTGTTGTTTTATAGATGTTAATCCTTGGCAAATCCACTATTAAGAAAGGCAAAAGTGAGAAACAAAATCTCACCAGGACCTTGATCGTTTTCTTCTGTTCTTAGGAAAAAGCCAGCATTTCTAAGGCATGATCTATGTTGTTGTCTTCTGATTTTGAACTTCTCACAAGTGATTTCTAATCAAGGGTAAAAGAGACATTTCAGAGAGGGGCTTAGCTTTAAAAAAAAAAAACTTTTACTTTTTAATTTTTTTTAAAGATCTGGGATACAATTTATGGTTCAATTTATGGTTAGGTATACAGATTTTCATTATGCAGGTACCCTTGTTGATGAGGTGTGTCCCTCCTTCCCCAGGCAGATTCCCACTACTGCCAATTCCCCTTCCCTGCCCACCTCCTGGCAGTTTCCTGCTACTGCCAAAACTTTTCTTATAGTATTACAATAATTGTTGAAGGTCCACTTATGAGTGATACTCAGTTCTTTTTTTCTGTGAAAGTTTACTCAGTATTATAGACTCTAGGTCCATTCAAGTTGATGCAAAGTTCATGATTTTGTTCTTCTTTATGACTGTGTGATATTCCATCATGTATATGTAACACATTTTTTGTAATCCAGTTCTCTTTTGATGGAAAGCACAGCTGGTTTCATGTTCTTGCTACTGTGAACAATGCTGTGATAAACATATGTATACAGATATCTTTTTTATAGAGTGATTTGTGTTCTTCTGTATATATTCCCAATAGGGTGATTACAGGGTCATATGGAAAATCGATTTTTAGATATTTTAGGAATAGCCACACTGTTTTCCACAGAGACAGTACTAGTTTACACTCCCACCAACAGTATAGGTGTTCCCTTTTTGCTATATCCTCTCCAACATCTGTTGTTTTTTGAACTATTGATAATAGTCATCCTGACTGGAGTTAGGTGGTATCTCAGTGTAGTTTTAATTTGCATTCTTTGATGACTAGTGAGGCTGAACATTTTTTCATGTATCTGTTGGCTGCTGGTATGTCTTCTTTTAAGAATTGTCTATTCATCTTTTGCCCACTTTGTAATGGGGGCTGTTTGTTTGCTTTTTCTTTTTGGCATGCTTGAGTTCCTTGTAGATCCTAGATGTTAGGCCTTTGTCAGACATACAGTTGGCAAATATTTTTTCCCCATCTGTGGACTGTCTCATTGCTTTCTTGATGGTTTCTTTAGTTTTGCATGAGCTTGTCAGCTTGATGAGGTTCCACTTGTCTATCTTATCTCTTATGGCATGGGTATTTGGGATTTTGATTGGTAACTGGTTGCCAGTTCCAGTTTCCATTAGGGTGTCTCCTGCATTTTCTAAGGTTCTTATAGTTTGAACTTTTACCTTTCTTTGATCCATTTAGAGTTGATTTTTATGTATGATGATTGATAGGGGTACAGTTTCATTCTTCTGCATGTGGTCAGCCAGTTTTCCCAACACTATTTACTGAATATGTTCTCCTCTCCCCAGTGGTTGGTGGTAGATGATATGTCAAACATGAGTTCATTGAGAAATTGAGATTTTGCTTCTGGAATCTCTATTCTGTTCCATTGGTCTACATGCCTGTTCTTATACCAATACTAGGCTGTCTTGGTTATTGTAGCTTTATAATAGAGAGTAAAGTCTGGGAGTGTGATATCTCCTGCTTCTTTTTTTTTCTGAGGAATGTTTTGGCTATTTGTGGTCATTTATGTTTCCATATAATCATATTGTCACTTTCAGTTCTGAGAAGAATGCTGCGGATAATTTAATGGGTATTGGATTAAATCTGTAAATATCCTTGGATAGGATGAACATCTTAACAATGTTGGGTCTTCCAATCCATGAGCATGGAATATTGTTCCATTTATTTGTGTCATCTTTGATTTCTTTCTTTTCTTTTCTTTTCTTTTTGAGTTGGAGTCTCACTCTGTCGCCCAGACTGGAGTGCAGTGGCTGCTCCTGGCCACCGCAGCCTCAACCTGCTGGGCTCCGGCCATCCTTCCACCTCAGCCTTCCAAGAAGCTGGAACTACAGGCATGCACTACCACACCTGGCTAGCTTTTGATTTATTGTAGAGATGAGGTCTCGCCAAGTTGCCCAGGCAGGTCTTGAACCCACAGGTTCAGGCAATCCACTCACCTCAGTCTCCCAAAGCATGGAATTACAGGCTGAGCCACCGAGCCCAGCTCATCTTCGATTTCTTTGAGCAGAGTTTTTTAGTTTTCATTGTGAAGTTCTTTCATGTCTCTGGTTAGGAAGATGCCAATGTATTTGATTTTTTTTTCTTCTGGATATTGTGAATGGGATTTTGCTTTTCATTTGGGTTTCTGTTGTTTATTGTTTGTGTATAGAAATGCAACTGTCTTTTGTACTTTGATTTTATACCCTGAGACTTTTCCAAAGACCTTTATCAGTGCAAGGAGGTTTTTGACATTCTCTTGGGTATTCAAGATATAGAATCATGTCATCTGCAAGCAGAGATAATGTGACTTCCTCTTTTCCTACTTGGATACCCCTGATAGCCTTCTCTTGTCTAATTGTCCTGGCTAGGACTTCCAAAGCTATATTGAAAAGGAGAGGTGAGAGTGGGCATCCTTGTCTTGTTCTGGTTTTCCAATTTCTGTCTGTTTAGCAGTGTGTAGACTGTGGGTTTCTCATAGATGGCTCTTGCTATTTTGAGGTATGTTCAATCTATGCCTAGATGCTCTAGGGTTTTTATCAAGAAGGCATGCTGGATTTTGTCAAACATTTTTCTAATATGTTTTGTCAAATATATATCTAATGATATACTCATGTGTTTTTCGTTTTTACATATGTTGATGTATTTAATTATGTTTATGGTCTTAAAAATGTTGAATTTGCCCTGCATACTAGGAATGAAGCCTACTTGATAGTGGAGGATGATTTCTGAGATGTGTTGTTGAATCCGATTTGCAAAGATCTTGTTGAGAATTTGACCACCTATGTAAAGTATTTAAAGTGTTTTTGCTGTATTTTATGAAATGTTTAAAGTGTTTGCAGTATATTGGATAAAATCGAAGTAAAGGAAAGAGACTCTCCTCTACAGCCTCCAAAAAGAAATAACAGTTCTACCAACAATTTGAGTCCAGTGACCCAATATTGAACTGCAGAGGTCCAGAACTGTAACATAGTAACTCATTGTTGTTACAAGATAGAAAATTTGTGGAAGTTAGGTATAACAGCCATAGAAAACTAACATAGTTTTACTTCTATATGCATGGTATTCATAGGCTTTCACTGTATATTATAAAAGCTGGTGTTTAAGAGTGGATTTATTGGCCAGGCTTGGTGACTCAGCCTGTAATCCCAGCACTTTGTGAAGCCAAGGTGAGAGGATTGCTTGAGTCTGCAAGTTCTATACCAGCCCAGGAAACTTGGTGAGAACTATTCTCTACAATAAAATAAAATTTAGCTGGACATGGCCCTGCACATCTGTAGTTTGGGCCACTTGGGAGACTGAGGTAGACAGATCCCCAGAGTCTAGCAGGTAGATGCTGGAATGGCAGTGAGTGTGACACTGCACTTCAGCTGGGTGATAGAGTGAGATTCCATCTAAAAAAAAAAAGGTTAATTTTAAAAAGTCTTTCCAAGACTCCCAAGGTAAAAAATATATATAATACATGAGTTAGTTTGGTGAGTTACCTTTATTTTTTACTTATAAGGGATTCTCTTTTGTATAATACATTCTCCCATATTTTACTAAAAACATTTTCTGTATCGATTGTGTCTACAGGTGCCTTTCTATGTTTCTCTGACACAAGATGAGGTGCAATTCAGAACTGAAAACACCACACATCATTTCCTAAATATTTCTTTAAGAATTAATACCAATTGAGATATCACCTTCAAGCAAAGGCTTCTTCATAATATCGGCACTTCTACCCAATATGATCATACTGATGTTTAATAAATCTAACTTTTCACAAAGATGTCTTCTACAACTTCTGTATTCATAGTGTTTCTTGCCCAAGTGAGCTCTTTGACATATAATTTTTGAAGGATTCTAGTTAAAAACTTTGTCACCTTTCTGCTGTCACAGAATTTTTTTCCCGCACAACATCTGTAACATATGAGACATAATTTATTGCTGTAGGGGTCATATTCACTTCATTTGCAAGGCGTATTACCTGTTCAAATTCCTGATTAACTACTAAGGCTAGACCTCTTGAAGAAGGCTGATCCACAATTAACTAAATTTCTACTCCCTAGGAGCTCACTGATGTTTAGTAAGGGCTGAGTACCTGAAGAAGACATTTCCTCAGGAGCTATGTTCATATATTTTTCTTCTTGTATGAGTTCATTCATGGATGAAAAGGTATGACTCCCTAAGGAAGGTTTCTTCACTTTCAGTGAATTTATAGCTTTCTCTCTTGTGTGAATTTTCTGTTTAATAAGGACTGACTTGTGGTAAAGGCTTTCCCACACTCACTGCATCCATAGCATTTCTCTCCAGTGTGAGATCGCTGTTGTCTAGTGAACTGGGACTTTTGACTGAAGAATTTTCACATTCAGTGCTCCATGAGATTTCTCTCCTGTATGAGTTTGCTGATGTACCATGAGCAGGGACTTTCTAGAGAAAGCTTTCTCACACTCATTACATTCATGGGTTTCTATCCTGTATAAATTTTCTGATGTCTGGTAAGCTCTAAATTAAAATAGTAGGTTCTTCCACATTCAGTGCATTCATATGGCTTCTCTTCTTTATGAAGTCTCTGGTGTAGAGTTAGACAAACCTTATAGGAAAAGGCTGTCCACCACACACACTACATTCATTTCATATGGCTTCTCTCCTGTATGAGGTCTCCAGTGTACAGTGAAATATGCCTTTTGGGAAAAGGCATTCCCAAATTCCATGCATTCATAAGGTTTCTCTCCTGTATGAAATCTCTTGTACACTGAGATATGCCTTTTGGGAAAAGGCTCTCCCACATACACTACATCCATAGAGTGTCTCTCCAGTGTCAGATCACTGATGTCTAGAGAGCCGAGACTTCCTACAGTAGGCTTTTCCACATTCACTATATCTGAACAGTTTCTCTTCTGTATGAGTTTGATGAGCAGGGACTTTCTGGAGAAGGCTTTCTCACACTCATTACATCCATGAGGTTTCTCTCCTCTTTTGGTTTTTTGATGTTTAATAAGCTGTGTTTTCCTGTAGAAGGCTTTCCCATACTCACCGCATTCATATGGCTTCTTTCCTGTATATGTTTTGTGATAGTCATTGAGCTGTAATTTAGTGTTACTGGGGTCAACATATCTGTGGTATTTAATTCCAGTCAGAGTTTTGTCATGCTTGATATGGAGACGTGACTTTCCATATCCACCAAAGTCATCAGAATCCTTTTCAGCATATCTTCTTTTCAGGGTAACAAACCTAAAAGAGATTTTAAACTTTTACAGTTTAGTGAACTAAACTTATTGTACCTCTGTATTAAAGAAACTATACTTTTGCATAAATTAAAATTATTTTCAAGGGCAAATTTGCTGACATCTTTCTAAACTTTTCAGCTCATTTTGGTTTTCTTGGTGCCACTGCATATGGACAAACTCCCATGTTTCTTCTAGAAAAAGAACAATTAAAATATCCATTTTTTATACAAAGGGGGCAGGAGGTACATAAATGTTATGTTTCTGGCTGACTTTTATAGGGTCTCAGTCTAAGAGGACTTACCCCATGCTCTATGAAAAAAGACAGTACACTAAAACAGCAAAAGGGGAAAAAAGCTGTGTTAGCAACAATTATAAATAGTCCATAATAAATAAGTATTACTTGAACTGCTTTCCAAATAGGATCTGGAAAAATCAGGTTGGAAGTAGAAATAGAAACAAACTAATACTGAACAAATCAAAACCAGATGGAGGACATGGATCCATACATCCAACAAACTTTGGATGGTGCGATATTTGAGACGCTAAAATGACTACTAATATAGTCTCTGTGTCCATGAAGTTGTCATGCTAGTAAATAGAATTAATAGTTAAGCAAAGAATTAAGAGAATTAATAGTTAAGCAAAGAATTAAGAGAATGTGGAAAACAGTACACAAAGGAAGTGATAAAGTAGTGGTACGTCAACCTTAGAAATCCATATGAATAAAAAGGTAAGCAGACATCAAAAGATAAGAATGAATAAGTAAGCTGGGCTCAGTGGCTCAGCCTGTAATCCCGTGCCTTGGAAGGCTAAGCTGAGTGGATTGCCTGAGCCCACAGGTTCGAGACCCACTTGGGCAACTTGGCGAGACCTCATTTCTACAATAAATCAAAAAATTAGCTGGCTGTGGTAGTGCACATCTGTAGTTCCAGCTACTTGGAAGGCTGAGGTGGAAGGATAGCCGGAGTCCAGCAGGTTGAGGCTGCGGTGGCCGGGAGCGGCCACTGCACTCCAGTCTGGGTGACAGAGTGAGACTCCAACCCAAAAAAAACAAAACAAAACAAAAATGAATAAGTAGTTAGAGATGTTCTAAGAGATGAAGTGTGAGGGCTTTCACATGGACTAAAGTGAGGTGACTATCAGGGAAGAAAATCAGTCCTTTAAAAGGGACAAGACTATATCTAAAGAGGAAGCGATGCATAGACAAAAGTGATCTAGATAGGTAGTGAAGGGAATTTCAAGGCAAGTAAGGTAGAGAAAAGGAGGTGAGACAAGCCAGAGAAGATGGAGAAGAATGGATTCAGGTGAGAACTCGGTCCTTGTTGAGATGGATTGTATGCAATCAGATCCAGAAAATAGAAAAAAAGAAGACATCATCTTTGATTGCAGGCAAAGAAGAGGTCGATTAGAAATGAACAAAGACACACAAAGCTGCTGATTAGGTTTGTGGGTTATCAACTAGTATAAGAAAGCTTCTCTAAACAAGATTTCAGATGTGTCAACTCTTTAATTCCTCACCAGTTTCTTAGTTTTTCATTCACTTGTCTAGACATTTTTGACTATGGGTTGCTCCTTCTACTACCCATGGGAGTTCTCCTTGCTCCAAATGGAAGAGTGAATCTGGTTTGGTACTTGAATATCCTGTCAACAGGAAATCATTGAACACTTGGCACCAAGTATATATGCTTGGGGAAATCTATGAAGATGAGAGTTACATTTCAGAGACCATATCAATTATACTTTGATAAAGTAAACACCTTTTACTCAGGAAAATGGTGCATATGCTTTAGGTCAAGAAGGAAAATAAAAGTCTATGATACACCCCACACCCATTAGGATGAATACCATAAAAAGAAAACACAAAAGAGAAAACAGTAAGTATTGACAAGAATGTAGAATAACTGTAACACTAGGTACTCTTGGTGGAAATGTAAAATGGTGTAGTTCCTGTCAAATCAGTTCCTCAAAAAATTAATAATAGAATTACCATAAGATTTAGCAATTCCACTTCTGGGTATATATCCAAAAGAATATAAAGTAGGGACTCAAAGAGATATTTGCACAACCATGTTCATAGCAGCATTAGTCACAAGACCTAAAACATGGAAGCAACCCAAGTGTCCATTAACAGACACATAAAACTGGGCATGGTTGCTCAAGCCTATAATCTCAGCACTTTGGGAGGCCAAGGGGAGAGGATTGTCTGAGCCCACAAGTTTGAGACCAGTCTGGGCAACTTGGTGAGACCTCATTCTACATAAATCACAAAATAAGCTGGGAGTGGTAGTGCAGGCCTGTAGTTCCAGCTATTTGGAAGGCTGAGGTAGAAGTATCACTTGAGCCCAACAGGTCAATGCTGTAGTGGCTGTAAATGTGCCACTGCACTCCAGCCTAGGCAACAGAGTGAGACTCCAATTAAAAAAAACATAAAGAAATCAAAACGTGTGGTTTACGTATACACAGAAGAGTATTATTCTGCATTAAAAAGGAAGAAAATTCTGGCACATGTTATGACATGGATGAACCTTGAGGACATTGTGCTAACTGAAATTATCCAGCAACAAAAAGACAAATCCTGTAGTATTCCACTTACATCAGAAACTTAGAGTAGTCAAAATCATAAAGACAGGAATTAAAACAATGGGTGCTAGGGACTGGGGGATGGTGAGGGAAGAATGGGTAGTTATTGTTTCATAAGAACAGGATTTCAATTTTAAAAGATGAAAAAACTTATAAAGACAAATGGAGATGGTGGTTACACAACACTGAATGCATTTAATTTGAATATAAACCCACTAAACTGCACACACTTAAAAAATGTTAAGATGGTAAATTTTATGCTATGAATGTTTTACTGTACACACACACACACAAAAGTCTATGACATGCAATGCCTTTATTCCAAAACTTTAAAAGTTGAAGGGACCATATAGATTCACTAAATGAATAAGAAAAGGTAACACATACCATGGGACCAGGGAAATCTGCTAATCCTTCTACTCTAAAAAAAGCATTAAAACAATATCTGCATAACTACAAAGCAACACACAATAAGAATATTTATTATTCCTTTGTTATAATAGTGAAAATATATCAATAATCTTAGTGTCTATCAAAAGGAGAGAAAGATAAATTACAGCATCTCCATGCTATCATATGCTATAGAAATGTTAAAATCAATGAGTAGATGTATAAGTATGGATACCAATGATCCTCAAGGCATTCTCTTAAGTGGAAAAACAAGCTCTCAAATTATATGATGTGATCCAAGACACATAAAAAATTATAATAATATATGCAATTATATATGTATAAGTACATACATGTAGGTATAATAGAACTGTAAATAAATGCAGATACATTCTACCACATGTCATAGAAAGTGACTAGATGAAAACCCAAACTACTAACATTTGTTACCCTTTGGGTTAGGGTTTGGACAGAAAAAGGGTGAAAGGGGATATTGTCTTGTGAAACAAATACCTCTGTTTGCTTGAATTACTTGCATGTAAATATAGCCACATATTGTTTGAGTAATTAAAAATATGAAGATGAGGACAGGTGCAGTGGTTTACACAAGTAATCCCAGCACTTGGGAAGGCCAAATGGGAGGATTGCTTGAGGCCAGGAGTCCAAGATCAGGCTGAACAACATAGCAAGACTTCATTCTCTAACTTAAAAAATTATGGCCAGGTGTGGTGGCTCATGTCTATAATCCCAGCACTTTAGGAGGTTAAGGCAAAAGGATTGCCTGAACCCATAGGTTCAAGACCAGCCTCAGCAACTTGGTGAGACCTTGTATCTACAATAAATCAAAAAATGAGCCAGGTGTGTTGGTGTGTGCCTGAAGTTCCAGCTACTTGGAAGACAGTTTCATTCTGTCACTGTAGTGTTCACTGTGCATGACAAGCCAGCTCCTTCCACAAGAGCAAGAATGCAAAGATAGCCCCATCCACTGCCCCAGAGCTAGCTATATCAAAGTTCAGTCTCCCAGAAAGCCAAGTTCTAGAGCCACACTAGAAACTCTCTCTGCAGACACCTACACCACGAGATCAACTAGAATATTGTTTTCAACCCAGCAAGTCATTCTCAAGGACTTTAGTTCCCTGTATCCTCCACACCCAGAGAGCTCATCTCCACCACATTTTCTGACCTGTTAAACACACTATAATCATGCATCCCTCCCCCATCTCCAATCCTGAGACAACTTTGTCCCTGTCCTGCCCCTTCTGTCTATTCTCCTTGCATGGCCAGTGGAGTTGTATATACCCAAATGGAGTTGACCAAGAGGGAGAAAGACAGTCACACACAAATGGGCTGAAACTGAAATCCCAGGGTTGAAAAATCCAGGAGCCAGGTAATCATGGCTTATGCATATCATGGCTTATGCATGTCATTCCAGGATTTGGGGAGGCAGAGGCGAGAGGATTCCCTGAGGCCCAGGTTTGAGACCAGCCTGGGCAACACAGTGAGCCTTCGTCTCTACAATAAATCCAAAAATTAGCTGGGTGTGATGGTACACATCTGTGGTTCCAGCTACTTGGAAGACTGAGGCAGAAAGATCATCTGAGGCCAGCAGGTCAAGGCTGTGGTGGTCATGAGCATGCCACTGCAATCTAGCCTGGTGACAGAATGAAACTCCTATGAAAGAAAAAGCAAGAAAGGAAGGAAGGAAGGAAGGAAGGAAGGAAGGAAGGAAGGAAGGAAGGAAGGAAGAAAGAAAAGAAAGAAAAGAAAGAAAATCCAGGACCCAAACATTTCTCAGAAGCTCTTCATAGAAGACTTTGTCTCACACCTAATAGATCTGAGTTCTGCCAAATGCTCATGACTGGAAGGAAAATGGCAAAGAAAGTGAGAGTGAGAGTTGAACTACCCTGATTGGTAAGACTAATCTGGATTTCCTACTGAATGAGGTTAAGGTCAAATTCCAACATGACACCTAACTAAATAAAATAGGAATATTCACACAAACAAAAGGAGCATGGATATCAAGTTGGCAGCCAACAGTATCCAGTAAAAATTTAATAGGTCAGAGGAGAAAAGTCTCATGATCATCTATTAATAAATAGATACTGAAATAAAATTCATAAAATACAGTATTGCTTGTTATAAATTCATGCTAGCCTAAGAATGGAATGGCTCAATCCTTAAACTTAGTTTTTTTAGTTGACAATTTTTTTCACATTTTACTTATTTATTTATTTTTATTTTGAATTTTTTAATAAACTATATTTTTTATTATGATATTGTGGGGTACAGTTAAGGGTTAGGTATACAAATATGCTTCATTCGAGCACCCTTGTTGATAAGAGTGTCTCCCCATCCCCAGACAGATGTTTACTACCATTAATCCCATCTACCTTCCCCTCCCTCCCCCCCATAGTTTCCCACCACTGTCCGTCATTTTCTTATGGTAATACGTTGGATGACCAAGGTCCACTATATGAGTGAGAACATGTGATACTCAGATCTTTGTTTCTGTGAGAGGTCACTCAGTATTATAGACTCCAGTTCCATACAGGTTGCTGCACGATTCATGATTTTGTTCTTTTTTATGGCTGCATAGTATTCCATCGTGTATATGTACCACACTTAAACTTATTACACACACACACACACACACACACACACACACACACACACTATCATAAATCTAAATATTTTTTGGAAAAAGATAAAGGCTTGGACCAGGTACCATGTCTCACACTTGTAATCACATCAATTTAGGAGGATAAGGCAGAAGGACTGCTTGAGCCCAGAATTTGAGATCAGCTTAGCCACCATAACAAGACCTCATCTCTACATAAAAATAAAAAAAATTAGGTGTAGTGGCACACACTGAGGTCCCAGGTGGGAGGCTAAGGCAAAAGGATCACCTGAGCCTAGGAGGTTGAGGTTGTGGTGAGCCATGATTATGCCACCACACTCCAGCCTGGGTGACAGAGTGAGACTCTGACATAAAACAAAACAAAACTAAGCCCCAACATTTGCTCAATCTTCAAATGATACTATAAAATAGGAATTATGACAGCTTATTTTTCCACAAATGATACAACTTTCTCAGAGATTAACCTACCTAATTTAGAGGCTGAAGTGAGTTCTTCTTACTCCACGTCCATATGCCCACCACTGGGGTAAAATTATTTGCAGATGACAAAAATGCTCAACTAGAAAGCAGAAAGGAAACAATCTATAACCTATGTATAATAACATGAGTAGAATGAAGTAACACAATAAACATTTTTAAGCTTTTGCTCTCATGCATAACAAAATCAGAAGTGCTGTGTCCTGCATGGCTGGGTGGTAAAGTATCCTGAAAGCAGAATGGCACAGCATAACACAATTCACAGCACACTTTTAGGTTAGAAAGCGGGGAACCAGGAGGCATTTTGTTTCATGGAATAAAGGTCCCAAGTCTGTTACCCACCCGACTTTTATTAGTATAAAATGTCCTAATTAAGTAAACCTTCAAGGACAAAGTACAGACAATGCAAAGAAAATTCCCTGTTTTGATCTTAGAAAGCTTTTGTGATTAATCATGACTTTACAAGATGTAGTGCAACTGCTTGCATGACAATGTATAATTTCTTATCTATTCTAACAAAACAGACGCTGTACTTTAGAACTTGTCTCAGCATACATGCCTATCTGGTGTTGCCATTATAGGCATTCTTGGCTGACTGTGACTTTGCTCATACGCCAAGGATGTTTTCAGCAGAGTTCTAGCAGGGCAGTGGTCTCCAACAAAGAAGAAACAAAAAAAGAGGAAGGGGGGGTCTTTGCAAAAAAAAAAAGACACCCTTTACACTTACAATGAAAGTATAAACTATGTAGAAATAAGCATAACCAGAAAAGTCCGAGACAGGAATGGAAAAACATTACAGTAAATCGACGTGGCAAATACTTGACTTAACAAAAGTGTTATACCTAGATCTACATCACTTCTGACCAAATTAAAGCACCCACTTGGTGGAACATAATGCAGTAGTTTAAAAAAAAAGAAAAAACTTTCAAAGAGTGTGTAATATTTAAATATGTAGTTGATAAGATGTTAGAAAATATAGGTATAGAATATGCCAATACCTATACACCTGAATCCAACAAAAAACATAAAATACACTGAGTATTTAGGATGACAGGGATCACATTACTTGGATTCGAATGAAAACAAAAGCAAATGTTCAATAGAACATGTAAGTCTAGTGCAGGAAAAAAAAGAATAAGCTAGGTAGTCAGGCAAAGAAGAAGGTATTTATTAAAGGGAAACAAGGAGGAGACAGGTCCTAAAGACGAAACAGCACTTTGTTCTTTTTGTGGGTCCCTCTTATGCCCCGTCGCTGAAGACTGGTTGTCATGCAGAACATGTCGTTCTGAGGAAGCAGGTGCTGGTGTTCACACGGCCTTCATATGTGACCTTGAGGAAGCAGGTGCCAGCAGTGAATACAAGAGGTTTTTTAAGCAATGCCAGTTTAGTCATTTCAACAATGGGTTCCCATCCCCCCAAGTAAGTCCTATCAGGACATATAATCGGGAACAGGGCTCATACTTGTAATCCCGGCACTCTGGGAGGAGGAGGCAAGGTGATTGCCTGAGCCCGTGGGTTTGAGACCAGCCTGAGCAATGTGGAGAGACTTCGTCTCCACAATAAATCAGAAAAATTAGCCACGCATGATGATGTGCGCCTGTGGTTCCAGTTGTTTGGAAGGTGGAGGCAGAAGGATCACCTGAGCCCAGCAGGTTGAAGCTGCGGTGCCGTGAGTATGCTGCTACCCTCCAGCCTGGGTGACAGAGTAAGACTCCAACTCAATAAAACAAAAAACAGAAAATGACCTCCCCACCGCGAGGAGTCCCACTCCACCACGCGGACCTCCACGCACAAGCGAGCATAACAACAATAGCAAACCTGAGCTCTGCCTGGTCCCAAAACACTCTCTGAACCCACCACAGACCTGATGGATGACCCCAGTCTCCACCCTCCAAGAAAACTCATGTTTCTCAACACTTGCCTCCGTGCTGAGTGGAGTCTGAGGAGCATTGCGGACGGCACCGGCTGGGTCAGAAAGCCTTGTTCCAGAGTCCAGGCGATCCTTCTGCCTCCACCTTCCAAACAACTGGAAGGTGGAGTCACGGACTTCAGCGTGTGGATGTCCCTTTACGATATCTGCACCCCAGAAAAGAATTCTCACAGGGAACCGCCATTTTGGAGTCTGCCACCATACTCCTGGCAAAGTCTCCCTTTCTGTGCCTTGCATGGAAAGGCTCTGACCATGAGAAGCAATTGAAAACGACCTTTATCACTATTTTTTTTTCCTTTTTTTAAAAGCCAGTTGAACTACGGATCTTGACTTTGTGACATGTGCCAGGGGCACTACCCAAAAGGTTCGACCTGAGAATCTCCAGGCTGGGTAGAGATGGCCACAGACTTTCAAGAACCATTATCCTAAGGAAGATGGGTAGAGGCAGGTGGGTGTGGGGATCTTAGGGACTTTTGCGGGGAAGGGACTTAAAGCAACACATGGAGGAGCTGTAACCCCGAGATCACTTCTGGCTGGAGGGTGCTTTATGAAGGAATGCAGCATTTGCCTAAGATTCGGGGAAACCTCGAGGAAGATGTCAGTCTTGAGAGTGGTAATTCAAAAGAATTTGTTTCTTAGTATGTGGTTAATCTTTTAATCTCATTATGACCTTCCACAAAGCAAATATTTTATAATTTTATGAATTTAAATTTAAGGTGGGATACTTTTGTTGTCATTGAGATAGAAAAAAAAAAGACAGGAATGAAGCAGGAAAACTGACCTCAAGGGTTTTATCTTAAGTAAGCAACTGCATGACCTCTGCTTCTATAAATATGCTGTGGGTAAGCAGCTACATGCCATTTTCCTTAACTGCAATCTCTGTTTCTGTAAACATTTTTTATTACATCTCATATGGAAATGTCCATAAAAATAGAAGTAACTGTTCCTGGTCTTAAATTTAAAATTGTAAACCCACCAAGGATAAAACCATGTATGCTGTAACCAAAAACTTTATAAAAGCAGCTCAAAACTGAGGGTTGGGGCTCGGGTTTTGGGAGGCTAATCTACCTGAGACTTTCAGAGTAAACACCTTCAACTCTCCTCTGTCTCTGGTGCCTGTTCTGAGTGCATTCATTCCTGTTCCCAATGAGTTGCTGCAGGTGCTGTAACATTTCGGTGCATTGGCTGGGAAGTCCCTGCTGTGCCTTCAGATTAGGCTGGCCCTTTGAGTCACGCCATTCTTGGACTCGGTTATGGTCTGGGAGTGGCCCAAGGATGAGGAAGGCACACCTCCTGGCCAGTTGTCTGGGATCAAGACTCCATGAGCTGCGACCCAGACCAACAGACTGCACTCTGCTCAGTGGATGAAAAAGAGAGAGTGGACCAGTTGGCCAGAACTCCAGGAATTGGTAAGACACCCTGGGGTGCCCAGTCACTCAGGGCCACTGAATGGTGGTGATGGGAGTCTGATCACCTCCCAGCAGTTATTGTAACTACTCAGGTAGAATCTCTGAGGGTGGTTCAGCTGCATTTGAAAGAAAGAGAATGAAAGTGGTGTGAATTTGTGTGTGTGGCTCCACAGTGTTTAGGCTACGGAGTCTAATTTAGCTCTAACCTGTGGTACCATGACAACCTCATACAGCTGAAGGCAGACCCAGCCCCGTAAAGGGCTGGTCCATGTTGGGGGTTTATACCAACCCTCCAACTACTGAGGCATTTTAAATTCCCTTCAGGAAAGTGGCAAGAGGGGCGACACGATTGCTGTCCTGAAGTTGCCTTCAGGAAGTCTTTGTCTTTTGTTCTGTGACACCCAGTACAGTAGGAGACACATTATAGAAGAGTTGCTGTAATAACATAAAATAACTCTTTACCTAGTGCCATGTAACAGATTTTTCTTCCATGTTTTCTTCTCAGAACTTTTGCCACTTTGTTTTCCATTTAATACGTCTTTTATCCACTTCGAGTTCATTTTTGTATCCAGCGTGAGGTTGTAAATACACTTTTAATGAACAAAAATGTCAAATTTGTAGGGGTCAAGAAAGTCTGAGAAGAGATGCCTTTTGGTTTGGATGAGTTTACTACTTTTATACAGATGATTCTTTTTAAGATTACTGATTACTCCAAATATAAGCACTCTGTTAGTACCTGAAAAAAGTTACATGGCATACTCTCCAGTGACTCACATTACATTTCATGATCTAGGAACCCCCAAGGATGGCAACCTTTGTTTTAGTGTTAGCTTGGTGCCCGGTGTCACAAGAAAGATGTGAGGAC
Organism: Carlito syrichta; assembly: GCF_000164805.1. Classification (NCBI taxonomy): domain Eukaryota; kingdom Metazoa; phylum Chordata; class Mammalia; order Primates; family Tarsiidae; genus Carlito; species Carlito syrichta. Next base: position 164,766 of record NW_007246544.1, read on the forward strand.
TCGCACAGAGTAAGTCAAAAGAAAAAGTTTATTTAGAAGGCAAATCCAGAAAAAGGGCAGATCCACCTCTATAAGATTGGAGAAGAGATCATATGCTGAACTGAAGGAATATTTGTTGCTTAAAGCTAGGAGCTGGGAGTTTACAAGAATTTTTTTTCTTTAGGCTAGGAATGAAGGTTGCTCAGTGGACAAGCATCCATCCCTATAAAATGAAACCATGGGATGAGAGTTGTCCTTGCCATGACAATTAGCTGCTCAGTATAGTGGTGGCCAGAATTTCAGAGAGTCCACCAGGTAGACAAGGAGATTAGTCCAAGGTCTGTAAAACAGAGCTTCAAGACATGAACATTAATTTTCAAAGCACTTGGATTTAGAGAAAAGCATTTAGCTGGAAATGTGTTGTTCGTAGGTAAGATAGCAGAAAGGTTGAGGTAAAAAAAAAAAAAAATCCTTGGAGAAACTGTAGGAGGACTGGAATCCAAACTGAGCCAATGCCAAGCCGCCCACCCAAAATGGGCTGAGGTAAATCCATTTTGGCTTTTTGTCCTTTCCTTTAGTGTTATGAACATAAGATAGAGTGAATATGGTTCAGTCAATAGCTTTGAGGACATTCTTCAAAAAAAGTAAGTCATAGAACATCAGTTGCTTTGCAAGTTAATGAACCTTTTAAATAGTGTCACTGTATCCAGATTATAGTCTCTATCATTTCCATCATAAAGAACTAGGACTCCCTGGGTAATAGCTGGTTTTAGATCTGGGGCAGGAATGCTACATTGGCCTAGAATCTTTATTCCACAAATCATAAAAGCTATAAAAGTTAACAATGAAAAAGTGACTTCTGGTAGAAATATAGATATTAAAAACAATACTGCTGAGAACTTGAAAGAAAAGAGGAGAGCTATGGAGAAGGCTTCAATCATTTTAGAGAAAAAACAAATAATTCTGAACAAAATGTTGGTAGAAATATTGTCAATAATAGCCATTCTGGGGAGGTCACAGCTGATATTGAGGAACAGTTTAATGGAAACTGAAGGAAAGGCAATCCATGTTACAAAGTGACAAAGACCTCTGCTGGGTCATGTTTTAGTGTTTTCTGGAAGGCAGACCCAGTGAGAAATAAAACTGGATATTTAGCAGCGATTTCTAAGCCTGCTCCTAGGTCTTCTCTACTTTTGCTATAATAATGCCTGAGGTATTTATACAAATATAGCAAGAAGTGATGGCACTCACACACACTCCTACCACTTAGGGTAAAGAAAAAGTGTAAATCAACCTTCCTAAGGGAGTTGAGTGTTGTCTGCTGGGCTGCCAAGGAAATGGCCATAGAGGTGATATCTGTCATGGCCAGGGGCAGGTTTCTTAATATTTTTCATGAGCACTGATTCTTATGTAAGCTACAAAATATTTCAGAAAGAACATTAACCCAGAATCAGTTACACCTCCTGGCAGGACTCTAGTAAGTCTTGTGACACACATATTTACACTTCTGATCAATGTGTGCTTCAATCCCAGGGTGATATCCAGGGGCAGCCCTAACATGCAGAATCCTACCATTCATCAACTGTCTGGATATGACACTGTCCATCTGGTACTTGGGAAATCCCTATGTTACCCACAGAGAGAAGGCCCTCAGGTGCACACAGCACCTTCTCTGCTTCTCTGGGTTTTGCTCAATGATCCCTTCATAGGTATAGAGGCATTGGCCTTTGTCAGCCAAGTCTCAGCCTGTCACACGAACTGTTTCTCCCATATAATACCTTTCATGAAGGCTCCAGATGGCTAGCAACATTCCAGTCCTCATTTTCATCATTGCCACTGGGACAATCCTCATGTAACAAGTGTGGTAAGTTAAAGTAGCATCCCACCAAGGTTTTGTTAGTTGTGATGGCATTTCTGCTTCAGAGTCAAGATAAATTAAAACACACAAATGGTAGGTGCCAAATTCTCACTTGGTAAGCAAGGATTTGGGTCCTGTTGCTATATGAGGGGGTTCTCCCTAAAACCTGGAATTTCTTAAAAATGTGTATTTCTTACATGTGTAAATTTCAGTCATCTTTGAAGTACTCTCCATTTGATGCCATACACCTATCAAGACATTTTTCCACTGTTCAAAACAGATTTTAAATTTGTTAATTTTGATGTCCTTTAGTAATTGTTTTTTGGTTTCTTCTCCACATTGGCAAAATGTCCCCCTTTGAGAACTTTTGACATCTGGGGAAACAGGTCACTCAGGCGATACTGGGTGAATAGGGAGGAAAGAGCACAGGGGTCATGCCATTTTAGGTCCAAAACTGTTAAACACTCAGTACCAACTGAATAGGTCTGTTGTCATGGTTGAAGAACTAGTCACCTGTTTGCCACAACTCAGGAAATTTCCTCTGCAAATCATAACACAACCTTCTCAAGACTTCCAGATAGAAACCAATGGGTTCTTGGAACACTTACCTACCGAAAAAGGTCTGTACTACAAGGTGCCTGCCCTCCCAAAGACAATTCTGGTGTTCTTTTTGGGGGTATTTTCCCCTCTTATACTGTGGCATTAAAAATGCTGGTATATTTTATCACTGGTAGGATGAGAGGGTAACTGTAGTTGGTGATGGGAGGTCCAGGATGGCAGATTCAGTCTTCATCAGATAACTTAGAAAGGCATTATGCTTCCAGGTCTCTGCTGCCATGTCCTTGGGGAAAAAGCAGATTGACAGGTTACCGTCCTTCCCCCCAAACTCCCTCAGTGCCTCAAATGTTTACAAATTATTAGGTAGCGGTTGGGCTGAGTTGATATAGGGACCCAGACTGTCTGTGCCAGTGTGTTCACTGACCCAAACCTTTTAGCCTTTGTTTTCCAGTCCAGAAGAGAAGTCATGTCCCATACAAATGTGACAGGTCTGACCACATTGCATATATGACTGGAGGGATCAGTTGCCTCTGGCACCATTAGAGTGACCCTAGCACCCTGGTCCTCTCCCCTAATCTTTCTTTTAATGACTTCAGTTTTCTGAAATAATATCTAACTATGCTTAGAGTCAAAGAAATGTAACAGCAAATCATCATATAATCTTAGGTAGACAACTGAAAACAATTAAAGAAAAAAGCAAAGGAACCCACAAATGGGAGAAGTGAACATAATGTGATAACCTCAATTAGTAATATGGGACAAAGGCTATCTTCTTTAATTATGGAATCATTAACACAGTAAGTAGAAATATGGGCCAATGTATCCTGTCCAAAAATAAATATCTGGTATAATATCTGATGTATAGGTTAGAAATATAACTGGAAGTTCTTAAACAATTTTATAAGGCTTCTTTGATGCAAAAGTACTTTACTATTTTGCTAAAGGTACTTTGCGGTTAGGGTATTCACATTCTTTTATTTTTCATCTGCTAATGAATCAGGCAGAATATACCACTGAAATACATGCCATATTCACTGCTGTCAGAATTTTCTCTCTAGTATGTACTTACACCTCTTGAGGACAAGGACATTCCAACAACCATTATATTTTTAGTCACTATGAGCTCACTGTGAACCCATGGTGGTCATTCATAATAGGGTCCCTCTTAGAAAAAAAAGGCATTCCCAATTTCTGCATTCAAAAGATTTCAGTGTTAATATTTAACCAAATAATCACCTAGTCACTTCTGCTCAAATCTTTTCCACATTAAATGTGTAGTTTTTAGCTATGTGTTTGCAGCATGAAAGATGTAGCTGACTACTGAAGGCATGACCACATTCACTGCATTTATAAGATTTCTTGGGCTGAGTTGATGTAGAGACCCAGATTCTCTGTGCTGGTCCATTTGTTGACCCAAATCTTTTAGCCTTCATTTTCCAGTCCAGAAGAGAAGTCATGTCCTGTACAAACGTGACATGTCTGACCACATTGCACATGTGACTGAAAGGATCAGATGCCTCTGGCACCACTAGTGCAAATCTTCCATTATCTTCTGTTGGTGCACATCTGGCAACTGACTGTCCCACAGGGACTATTTTCTCACCTTCAAGGAGCCCACTGATGGTTAATGAGGGGTCATAGAAGGTATCTGACAGTGACCATATAAACAGGATTTTCCTCCCACATGAGTGCACTAGTGCCTAATATGCTGTGACTCGCAGTGGAAGAACTGTCCACCTTCACTGATTTTCCATGTTTTTCCCTTGTGTGTAGTTTCTTATGTTTAACAAGGCAAGACATGTAGGAGTATGCTTTGTCACACTTGTCACAGCCTTAGGGCCTCTCCCCTGTATGAGTTCTATGATGTGAAATGAGCATTGACTTTGTAATGAAGACTTTTCCACATTCACTGCATTTATAGGGTTTCTCTCCTGAGTGAATTATCTGGTGTCTAATGAGCCCGGATTTCTGCATAAAGGTCTGTCCACATTCAGAACATACAAAGGAAGTCAGTCCTGTGTGGTATCTTGGATGTACCACCAGGTAGGCTGTCTGGCTGAAGGTCTTGCCACAGTCAATGTAGCCATAAGGTTTTTCTCCAGTGTGATTTTGTTAATGTATAAGGAGATTGCCCTTCTGTATGAAGCCTTGCATACATTCACCACATGTATAATGTCATGAATTCGCTGGTGTAAAATGAGCAGTGATTTTTCTGGATAAACTCTTCTCACATTCTCTGCATTCATGGGGTTTCTCCCATTTGTAAGTCCTCTGATGTTCAGTAAGCTTGCACTTTTGGTAGAAGGCTTTCTACATATGCTATATCCATGGGATTTTTTTCCCACATGAATTTTCTCATGTTCAGTGAGCTGAGAAGTTTTGAGGAAAGCTTTCCCACATTTAATGCATTCATGGACTGTGTCTATATTGTGTGCTTGCTGATGTTTACAAAACTGCAACTTAGTGCTGATGAATTTTTCTACTGTCACAGGATTCCACTTCAGTATGAGTTAGTTCATGAATGCCATGGAGAAAGCTTCTCCCAACTCTATTAAGCTCAGCAGTTTCCTTTATGTTGCATCTTCTTCTCTGGTTGGTTAAACCTAAATATCATTTCAAAGTTTTTCCAAGTTTATAGCCTTTTTCCAGTCTTTTCAGCATTTTTTGTTTTTGCAAGTGCTGCTGCAGGTAATCATCAGTGATCTCAATTTCTAAGAGAGAGAGAGAGAACAAAAAATTTTGATGAGCATCATGTGGAATAAAACTGTTTCAAAATTCCCTGGGGTTAACTGACTTTTCAGTGGAAACTCCATATCTACATAAAAGCAAACTCCAAAAATAAATGTTCCCTATCTTTTTTTAAAAAGCCTCTTAGAAACTTTTTTAAATTTTTAAATTAAATTAAATATACGTAAGACAAAATTTGCTGTCAAACCATTTTTAAGTGTACAAATACATGGCATTCATATATTTACACTCTGGTACAACTATCTCCTCCATCCATCTCCAGAACTTTTTTATCTTCCCCAAGTGAAAAACTCTGTACCACTAATCACTGCTTCTTTACGTTTTAGACATAGTGAAGAACACAGTAATATAAACAAACACCAAAAGGTAACATCCATCAGTGTAAAATAGGATTTGATAATTCATAATGAATTGATACAGGTGTGGCCACTATTTTATTTTAATTTTTTGAGGCAGGGTCTCACTCTGTGATCTAGGTTGGAGTGCAGTGGCATGATCACAGCTTTCCATAACTTTGACTTCCTGGGATCAAGGGGTCAGCCTCTCCAGTAACTGGGATGACAGGCACATGCCACCACACCTGGCTAATTTTTGTATTTTTTGTAGAGATGAGGTCTCACTATGTTGCTCAGGCTGGTCTAGAACCTCAAGGCTCAAGCCACTCTGTCTTGGCCTCCCAAAGTGCTGTGATGTCTTCTCTAAACAATCAAAATGTGATCTCCATTGCTTTCCCCTCTTTCTAGGCCTCTCTCACTTATGTTGATAGGTTGGACTATGAACTGTTTCTTCCAATGTTCATATTGGTTCTCCTTGTTCCAGCTTGGAGAGGGTATCAGGTTTGCTGGCTTGATACCCTATACATGGGAAATTCCAAGAGATTCAAGATCAATGAATTGCATTATGTGTCTCTGATCATATGAAAAATGTTCATTTCAGGAATGGTATAATTTTCATGTTTTCAAAGTAAAGGCTTTTTCTTTTATTTTTTATTCTCTTATATAACTTTAGAAATTTTGCATTAGAAATGTGGTCTTGCTATGCTACCCAGGGTGGTCTTCAGCTCCTGATCTCAAGTGATCCTCCCATTTTGGCCTCCCAAGGTGCTGGAATTACAGCACAACCAGACACCATGCCCAGTCTAAAGCCTTTTTTTTTTTTTTAAGGGTAGATTTTACCTCTTCCTCGAGGACCTGGGAAGGGATCTAGAATCTACCACTTGTGACTATATGTAAGCTTTTAAAGCTGAGAAAGGAAAATCCACTGACTGGGCACCCTTTAGGTGACAGAGTGCAGCTGTCCACACCCAATGACACCAGGTTGTTGTAGTTCTGTAACATCACATCTCGGTACAAGTCCTTCTGAATAGGGTCCAGAAAATGCCATTCCTCCCAGGTGAACTCCACGGCCACATCCTTCATTGTGAACAATTCCTGTAAAAACGCAGTCCTATTGAATGTGTTTATTTATTGAAATGGAAGGAATATAAAAGTGGTTCTGTTCATTTTCATCATGTAGGCTGTGTCTATGGAGTTGTCTCTCAGTATACTCAAGGATTGGCCCTAGGTTCCCCTGCTCATACCAAAATAAGCATACTCAAGTCCTGCAGCCAGTCCTGCAGAACTGCTTATATGAAAAGTTGGCCCTCCAAATATGTGGGCATTGAATACTGCAAAGACTGTATTTTTGAGTCACATTTGGATATAAGTGGACCTACTCAGTTCAAACCTGTAGTGTTTGGGGTCAACTGTATTTCTACATTTAAAAAAATATTCTGTGAAGGAAGCAAAGTCATATTTTAAAATTCTGTAACTGTGGCTGGGCACAGTTCCTCATGCCTATAATCCCAGCACTTTGGGAGGCTACGACAAGAGGATGGACTAAGCCCAGGTGTTCAAGACCGGTCTGGGGAGCTTGGAAAGACCTCGTCTCTACAAACAAGCAAGCAAACAAACAAACAACAAAAAACCCCAAAATTAACTGTGTGTGGTGGTGCATGCCTATCCAGCTACTTGAAAGGCTGAGGTGGAAGGATTTCCTGAGCCCAGCAGGTCAAGACAGCAGTGGCCTTGAGCACGCCACTGCACTTCAGTTTGGGCAACAGAATAAGACTCTGCATCAACAGAAAAAAAATCTGTAACTGTGCAGTCATTCATTAATTCATGAAATTCTAATTTTCAATAATATGTGGTCATTAAATCCTCTTGCTACCTGAGAACATCTGCAGTATATTTCAGCACGTATTTATCATCACTGTATCTTTTGTAATAAATGCTAGTGACATAGTCATTCAGTGCATGCAGAATAATCTAGCATAATTCCCTGATGTAAACAATGCTATAGTGTTAAGTAAAACAACAAAGAATTTGGTGGACCTTAAAAAATAAGCTACAACACATGGAAGCATTTACGTACATGACATGCATTGTATGTGTATATATACATACAATCACGTGCATGCCACACACATAAATACACATATAGACACAGACATTCTCACAGGTTCATGTCTAGAACACAGTAAAAATAACCATCTGTTAATATTATATTAGAGAATTAGGGGAAAATGTACAAGAGGGAACTTATATTATCACTATTCAGTTTGAGTCTTTTACATTAAAAATGTATTCACGAGGCCAGACATGGTGATTCTCAACTATAATCCCAGTACTTTGGGAGACTGTGGTGAGAGGACGGCCCTAGCCCACGGGTTTGAGACCAACCTGGGCAACTTGATGAGACCTCATCTCTACAGTAAATCAAAAAATTAGCTAGGCATAGTAGTACATGCCTGTAGTTCCAACTACTTGGAAGGCTGACATGGAAGGATTACCTGAGCTCAGTAAGTCGAGGTTGCAGTGGCCATGAGCATGCTCCTGCACTCCAACCTGGGTGACAGAGTGTGACTCCAACTAAAAATAAAAATATATCCATGAGTCTGTGGTTCTTTCTGATACCAAATACATGACATCTTTTCCAATATCAAGTCTCCAAGTTTGATTCTCTGATGCCAACTGGGTATTCCTAGAGTGACTCACAGAACTCAAAAAAAGTCACACTTACTATTCCATTTTATTATAAAGGATATAAAGGATATAAATGAGAGAGAAGATAGTTAAAGAAAAGCTAGGTAGACACACAGGGAAGGTCCCCTAGTCCCCCTGCAGGCCTCTGACACTGATAAACTTGCATTGGTAAACAAACTCAGTAGAAGCTCTCAAGCTAGAGCTTAAGTACTCACTGTTGGGATAGAAAAACAACCAATCAGCTCACTGCAAAATGCTGACCAATCAGCTCACCATTAAGCCCCTACCTCCTGCCAATTTGATCTTAGAACTGACCAGTCAGCACAGTTAGTCCCAACCAATCAGCTCACAGCTAGTGTGATCCAATTGGCTTGGTTATATCAGGTTTCATTTCCAAATTGACAGCCCCTTAGTGTCCCCTCCCACCGTGGAAGCTTTTCTGTACTCTCAATAAATTGTGCTTTCTCACTTTCCAGTCATTGCAGTTCCTCATCTCCCCTGGGCATGAGACAAGAACCCCAATATGAAGAGCTGCTGAAGATCATTGGTGTAAAAGAGCCATGCACCCCAGGGATTAACGTGTCAGGCACTGGAGCCAGTTGAACTGGGAGAGCGGCCAGCACAAGGCGAGACTCAGAAACTGCGACACTTCTGGGGTTAGGCTTGCCAGCCCACTGAATCAGCAACACTCTCAGGGCTTGGCTTGCCAGCCCATTAGAGCCAACACCACTTGGGCTGCATTTGCCAGCCCATCAGGCTGACAGTCTCTGAGCCTCAGCTAGTGACCCATTGAACTGACAATGTGGAAACCTAGGCTGACCTGAAAAATCAATATCAGAAATGAGTAGCCAGAAGAAGAGGTAGAGAAGTTTGAAGTGTCCCAAGCACAGGAGCCTCTGTTCCCAAAATGTTGGGATGTACCCCCATTCCCTCATATGATTTCCTACCTCGAGGGTGTTCTTATAGTGACTTTGTTGCTAGGCATGTTCAATTAAATCATCAACCATTGACAACAGAAGCCGGAGTTTGGAGGTGCAGCTGAACTTTCCAACTCTCTAATCAAGGCCTAGTCTTTCTGGTGACCAGTCTCCATCCTGAAGGTGTCTAAGGGCCTACCCGAAGTTATCTCATTAGCATAAACCCAGGTATAATTGAAAGGTGTTGGTTATTAATAACAAAAGACATTCCTATTGCTCAGGAAATCCTAAGGGTTTTAGGAACTCTGTGCAAGGAACCAAAGACAGAGACCAAATTTATTATGCCACACCGAGTCACTTCTGTAATTAAAAAAAAATAAAGGCAATAACAGGGGTGAGAGGTTAATATATGAACTTGTACACAGGGAAGGGCTTTGTATTTTCTGAAATAAGGTAAAGCTGTAAAGCAAATCCTGTGGATCTCAGTAAGCCAACCCATAACCAAACAGAACATTCTACTTCCTACGGCCAAATCTGTACTCAAACACCAGTTCAGGAACTGTTTATGGATAACCTCTGAAAGCCATACCTTCCATTTTCCAGAAAATTAGGGTTATTCATAGATAAACCCAGACTGGACAAGGCTATCCTGGGAGGCAAAGTTCCCTCCTGGCTCCCCTACTTTACAGTTCTAAATGTGTCTTGTGAATTGTGTTATACCACATTGTTCCTCTTTCAGAATCCTTTACAATCCAGCTGCATTAGAAGAAGCAATAAACAAGTAGTCATTGTACAGGTAAAGTTTGGGCCTACCTTTGTACCCCACTTTTCATGGTTTGAGATCAAGTACCCTTATTAATGTTATGTACAGCCCCCCACCACCTGGTCAGTTTCCTGCTACTGTCAATCTCTTTCTTATAGTTTTATGATAAATGTTCAGGGTTCAATCATGAGTGAGAACATGTGGTACTCAGTCCTTTGTTTCAGTGATAAATCACTGGGTATTATAGATTCAAAATCCATCCAAGTTGCTATGAAGTCCATAATTTAGTTCTTTATGGCTGCATGATATTACATCGTATATATGTTCATTTTTTTAATCCAGTACAGTTTTGATGGGTAGCATGGTTGGTTCCCTGTTTTTGAGATGGTAAATAGTGCTGCAATAATATGCATGAGCAGGTATCTTTTTTGTAGAGCAGTTTAAGTTCATCTGGGTATATTCCCAGAAGGGGGATTACTGGATTATATGGACGGTCAATTTCTAGGTCTTTTCCAAATCACCACAATGTTTTTCATAGAGGTTGAACTAGTTTGCATTCTCACCAACAGTGTAGGGGTGTTTCCTTTTCTCTTCATGCTCACCAGCATCTGTTGTTTTTTGTTTTTATTAATGATGATAAAGTCAGTATTTCTAGCTGCACCTATAACAGGTGTACCAGTCTACATCCCAGTGTAATGAAACCTAATACTCTGAATGTGAAGCAGAAATAGCATGAATGAGAGACAAAAGATGGGGAAGGAGAACCAGCATGGAACAAAACTCCAATAGCAGCAGATTTCTCAGACAGATCAATTGAGGGTTCTAGAGAAGGTGAAGATCTGGGCACTTTTCCTTAAAATTATGTGTCCACATACCTATGTGTGGGCCAAATAGCAGCTGCCCAGAACATATGTCCACGTCCTAACCTCTACAAACCTGTGAATGTGACATTATTCGGGAAAAGGGTCTTTGCAGAAGTAGTTGAAAATCTCAAGATTATATCATCCTGAATTATCTATGGGGACCCTATGTCCACTGAAAAGTGCTCTTATATGAGACACACAAGTCCAGCATGGTGGCTCAAGCCTGTAGTCCTATCACTAAGTATATACACATATACACATATATACATAAACATATACATAAAGTATTATGTGGGTCTAATAACAGGATTAATTGAATTAATATTAATATATACATCCAATGAAATACTGTGAAGCTATTATAAATATTCCATTTTTGTGGTGTAGTGGCTCACACCTGCAATCCCAGTGCTTTGGGAGACCAAGGCATTAGGATGGCTTGAGGCCAGGGGATGAAGAAAAGCCTGAATAATATAGTAAGACCCCATTTCTACCAAAAACCAAATTTTTAAAACTCTATATTTAGTTTAAAAAAAGAAGAAAAATAACATGTAACTCAAAGTGGTAGGCAGCATTATTGTTTTTCTGCCATAATATGTGTGTATAAATACACACACACACACACACACACACACACACACACACACACACATACATACATACACACAGACACACATACAAAAAGATCCACATGAAAATATTAATGTTATTATATCTAAATATTAGGTAGGTCATTTTCATTCTCTTGATTATTTTTCATAAGTATGTAAAATATTTTCATGGTAAATACTATTGCCAAATCATACTGAAAGTTTGTGGTCTTTTAAGCTTTCATTATTAAAAAAGTAAAATGACAGAAAAGAAACAACAGTTATACATTTTACAAAGTATATAATTACAAATATAGAAAAATAGCAGTTGTTATTGAGTCAGAAATACTATGTCATACCACTAACCACAGTTGTGTACATTTAATTCCCTTATTCACAACGGCCTCGAGAGAGGGACTTAATGAAGAAATAAGACTCAGGCTTATTAACTCATCCAAGTCATCCAACAGAGCAAGAATCCAGACTAAAAAGCCAAAGTCGTTTCTTTTCAAAATCCACATGCTTGCCACTGGGCCAATATGATTTGGAGATGCCAAATTGTTCACTTAGAAAATATTTTAAAAATCAATTAAGAACTTATTAGTAAAACTTTAATTGTAAAAACATAAACTCGGAGCACAGTACACTCCTCTGGAGCAGAGGTTTCCGACCTTTTTGGCATCGGCAACCAGTTTAGTGAAAGAGAGTTTTTCCATGGACTGGGAGCAAATCATCAGGCACTAGATTTTCAGGAGCGCATGCTCCAGATCCCTCACCATATGTAGTTCACCATCGGATCTGTGAACCTAGGAGCATCGAATACAGTTGATCTGACCCAAGGCAGAGCACAGATCACCTGCAGCTCACCTCCTGCTGTGCCGCTTGGTTCTAACAGGCCAGGACTGGTACTGGTTCATGACCTGGGGTTTGGGGACACTTGCTGAGCAAGGTCATCTGAGCAGTGACTCATGAATTGGGAAGCATCAAATCAAAAGAAGTTTAGGGCACCTATGCTTAAAGCATTAGAGGCAAGAATTGATAGGGTAAATTGACAGGGTTTTTAGGGGAATGGGAGAGGAAACCATAGTTAAAATATAAATATAAATCTTGCATACAGATCTCAGAGTTGCAGCAGCCCAAAAAGTTAACACTGTGCTCTAACAGAGTCCTGTTACTAATTGCTTTACTGCCAATATCTGCTTTCCCTGAGACCCACATTCCAGTTATGTGACCGATAATGTTCTGGTACTGACTGTCAGTGTTTGCTTTCCTAAAACTACATTTCAGAAACAAGTGACTAAATATCCTGAGAGTGAATGATTTAATGTGAACATCTGCACTTCAAGACCGTAGGACCGACCTCAGGAGTACTGACATCCGGCAACCACCAAATAAGCCAAGACTGGGGTTTTATAAGTAGCTTGCAAGAGAATAAAGGCCACTGATTTCTCTCTATAGAGTCAATCATCCCACATTACTTTCTTTTTTTAATAAAACTTTTTAATCACCAGTGGCTCATCTCTCCCTTCTTGGCATATGTTACATCTTTGGTGTCAAAAGCAGGAAGAGGTTTTGGCTAGGACTCACTAGATCAACCCTCTCTTGCTCCCCTTCTTCCTCTCCCTCTCAGGGTTTGATCCACTTCCTGACTGCCTCTTCCAAACTTGCCATAAGGACACACTTAAAATCTTTGGCTATCATAAAGCGTGTGCTCTTTCAACCCGGGAGAAAATCCATTGCAACTGGGTGGGCTCCTCTCTCACAAGCCATCCCTTAAACCTTGCTGAGAAGCTGAGACAAGTCCTGGAACATGACTCTCCACTTGCCTTGCTAAATTACCATCCATGTACCAGCTCACATTTCATACATCGGTTACAAGGATGAGTGAAACCTCTTATCAGATCCTCTCTCCTTCTCTCATCTCTCTCATCTCAAAGTCCTAGCACTAGATTGGAGGATCCCCATGACTCTCAGGTCAGTCTGGCCCTGGAATCAAAGACACTTATTCCCGGCAGGCCATTACTGCTCTCTGAGAAGACCATTGAGATAGGGTACCCTTTCCCTCAGACCTTTTTCCTCATCCTTCCTCATCCTTGTTTCACTCTCCCTATTAGTCAGCAATGAGAAATTTTCAATCCTGGTCTTCAAAATCTATTCCTCTAGGATGCCTTCTCCAAAACTTAAAGGCCTTAGGTTTCAAAGAAGAGATTAAACCAAAAATACTTATCTTCTATATTAATATGCTCAGGTCACAATACAAACTTACTAATGGGTCACAATAGTCAAAAAAATGGAACTTTTCATTACAAAACTTTACTACAGGACCTCAAAAACTTCTACCATTGCAATGGCAAGTGGTCAAAATTCTCTTACGTTCAGGGTTTCTTTGCTCTCCATTCTCAACCCTCTCTTTGTAAATCTTGCTCTACTTCTCAAATACTCCTGTTGCAGGAAAAGAGAGAGGGCATGACACCAAGGCTATCTTAGAAATTAGTGATTTATTAGTGCCAGTGTGATTTAGTGGGCTAATGCTCCAAGGCTGAGTAACCTGGAGAAAGAACAGAGTGGTTTTACCTGTTAGTATAGGTAAGGGAGGGGGTTGGGTTGTATGGCTATACATTTTTCTTTGGACAAGGTTATTCTTAGCAAAACCAGATTTTCAAAGAACAAATTGTCTCCAGGATATACATAGCAAGCAGGGGTTGCAAACCAATGACCTCACAAAGAGAGAATTTGGGGTAAGTTTGTGAATTGGTTACTATCTTGCAATACCAGGAAAGTACCTTGTGGCTATGTTTTCTCAAGCCTCATGTCTATCAGGTTTGGAGCCTGCAGGTTGATCTTTAAAAGGGATAATTTTAACTGTATTTAGCCCCTCTCTGCCACATTCCCCCCTTTGATGCTCGACCATTTATGGGTTAAGAGCATCATTTTTAATTTAGTGCATTAACATTATGTGTATTTTCACTTAACAACTGTTTCCACAAACTTAGAGATGGAGTTTATAATTACTGGGGCTATGCAAGGGAGGATAAGACAGGATCCTAACAATAACATTACAGATTCAATAATGTACTTAAGTTCTCCCAGACCTGAGAACATGTTTTTAAACCAATTGCCAATTTATATGCCATGTCTTTTTTGTACTGGAACATGGGCAAGCTTTTTAATATAAGAACAAAAATGCTAGTGAGATTTTTTTCAACATGTTCAACTCGTCAGACCTATAGCAAATAAAGTTAGTCCTATAGCAAATAAAACAGCAAACAATATAACACTTGGCAAATACAAAGGCTGAAAATGCGATTCAATGGCCTCAGTAAGGTTCACTGAATTTTCAAGCTGAATTCTCAAGCTTCTGTTGTGACTTGGCAGAAGTTAGACCCAACCTAAATGAGTTTGGCCTGTTACTGAACTCTTTTTCATAGCAGAGGCTTCTGTTCATCCCCCTTTGTAGCTTCATAGAGGTTAGGAATTCAAATTTTATAGAACCTCACAGCCCCCAAAATTTCCAGATTTGATGCCAGGTTGTTAGGACTGGTATTGAACACACTGCCTGTTTTTCTTTAAAGGGCCATTGCTGCAAACTAATTCTTGTTAGATTATTATTAGCTGTTTGACTTTTCATTTTGAACTCTTGAAATATACAGATTCGAATGCTTTCAATTAGTCCCCTGGAGGGATGAGAAGCTCAGGGGCTCCTGAGACTAGAAGTTGCCCCCAAATCCAACAATTTGGGTAATAGAATGTACTAGCATAGGAATAGGCCCACTTTAAATACAAACTTAGTACTTAAATAGCAACTTTAAGTCCTGTACCAGCTCTACTGTCCACTGAGGCTGTTGCTCTGGTCTGGGAATAGAGTCTCTCTGTTCAGGAGTATTTTTTTTTCCAGAAATGGTGTATCCAAGGCTTTATGTTTGCAGGCTATTAATGCAGTGCATGAATGATGACCAGGATGCCATAGGGTCCCTTTCTCTTTTCTTGCAGCTGTTGATTAGGTCCTTCCTCTCTCCAACCTTTTAGCACCACTTGTTCCCCTAGGTGGAAGGGATGTCTGGGTTCTTCATGGTGCAGGAAGTTTCTAAGGGAAGCAAGCCTATGAACTGTGATTAAAATTTGTTTCAAATGGACAACATATATTTTTATGAGCACCTATATTTGTGACCTTATTTTTTTCAGAGGTGTAGGCCTATCATCAACAATTTCAAAGTTACTTAAATTTATCCCATTTCAGGGACTGACATATCCTGAGCAATGCAATACCAAATACCTATGTTCAGTTTGCTTGTATTTGCAAAAGATTCCTAGTTATTATTATGCTAAACCACAAATTGAAAGATTGTACTGTCCTAGTCCTACATCTGATGGAGATTGTTTTTTTGTTTTTTTTTTAATGTGCCAAGGGGTGGAGTAGGCTGCCATTTGGTCTGCAGTAGAATGTAATTTTTAAGATGTCTGAATGTCTTCTAAAACCTACCTATGGGAAATTTATCTACATCAAACCTGTGCTAGCTACTCTGTCTCAATTATTTATTTTTTTTTTAGAGATTTTCGATTCTATAACTACATGGAGTGCTGAGGGGTGAAGGTCTGTTTTCTGTAGCTTCCTCAGAACTAACAGTGGGCATAGTCCTGCCTAGCCAAAGATTGAAAATCTCTCCCTTTCTGACTTGAGGCATCCAGATCTGTTTCAGCAGTGGCATAGTTTGCAGGCACTGACTGGCATCCTTGCATGACTATTATGTGGGCATGAAATTGCTGGATTCTGGCTTAATAAAAAGAATAAATGAGGAAAATCCCTCCTTTAAGAAGCAGAACAATTAAGTGAAGTCAGGCATACATTTTGACAATTTTAGGTGGTGGCTGATTACCTTTTACACAAAAGCTACAAGGTCTGAAGTTATCAGCATAACTTAAATGATAAACTTTAATTTCTGTGACTTTATTACAAGTACCAGCTTTTGGAGTTTTTAACATATTTCTGGACTATAGTGGCAGCCTGACAAATTGTTTTAGGCTATAATTTGAACCAGGCATTTAAGATCATTTTATAGAGAAATCTGAAAGCCTTTAGAGACTTGCATCCAGAAAAGATTTAATTATGTCTAGATTGTTTATAGAATTTTTAAAATATATTTTTTCTATAAACCTTGTACATTCCATTTTAGGCATGCTTATACCATTTTTTAAAACATGTTCAAACCTTTTATTTTTGCCCTATACTTTTTTATTTTTACTTATAGATAACTATTTACTCCATTATAGGACAGAAATTTACCATACAAGATTTTTTCTTAGATAAAATTTTTTAACTTCCTTTTTTTCTTACTGAAACCTTATTTGTATACCAACAAACTTTTTATATTTTTCCTTTGCTTTCCATCTTTTTATCTTTTTATAGATAACCTTTAACAGTTATAATTTGAATTAACCTTTTAGTAGCTTCTGATTAGAAGTTAGATGAATCATTTAACTTTAGGAACACCTTTAACTCCCACTAGAGGGCAGGTATCAGGAGAAAGAGGTTCAGTATGAGCACAAGGGCTAAAAACTTAGCCTCAGTATTAATTAAGAAATTAATTTGGAACCCAGTCACACTCATACAGACCAAGGATACTCTGGGGTGATAGCAAACAGAGTGCTGGGCTAGGCCATGGCCCCTGGGGCCCCTTCAGTCAATGGCCACCATTACCGAGTTAAGTGTTCTCCCCCACCACTTCAGGAGAGGCTGCATTGGCTCTTTCAGTGGTCTTTCAGTCCGAATGTTGGACAAGGTCCTGGGAGCTTAGGCCATCAAGAACAATTGGGCTTCAAGTGCCCAGACTGACCACAATCATAGCAACTGATACAACTAATACCATCCCCCTTAGCAGATCTATTCTAACCAGGTCTCTTTTGGGTGACTGGAGCTTTGCCATTAGTGTTAACTGCCAATAGGTTTGTCAACTTTTCATTTCACTGGTGCCCATCCTGGAGTCCTTTTTT